>NW_017670737.1:124493-150793 GCF_001879085.1 Nicotiana attenuata | reverse complement strand
ATATATGTCAATTTTTTAATGATCTTTCTCTTTTCACTATCCGTCTACCAATTTGAGATGGATACAAAAAGGAGAGAGGGAATTAATGTAAGAGAAAAGATTGATAGGAGAATTTTGACGAAATTTATTGCTTTTCTCACTACTGCTACCTGGGTTTGGAACAAAAAGAGGAAGAAGCGGGGAAAGATTGGGGTGGGGGAGAAAGAAAAGGAGGAGGGGAGGGGGCGCAAACGACAATGGAGAAAATGGAAAAGAAATAGAAAGGGTATTAATGATTTTGGAGGGGGGGGGGAGCTTATTTTATTCTTTTTCTTTGTAATTTTTATTTCATTTCAGATTTTTTTAATCAAAATTATTATAGTGACGCGTTTAGTTTATGTGACTTGCACACACTTTGTCCACATTACCTCTGTCACTGCTACATGTGCATGATCAACGGTCAAATAGGTTTATTAGTTACCAAATACGCGAGTTTGAGTGTTCAAATGAGAACGATGTAAGTTTTATATTGGCTTTAAAATCTCGTACAAGTTTAAGTGGCCACGAGGCCATTCCACCTATTGATTTTGCAAGTCAACTTAATGATACAAAAATAGATAACACTATTTTCTTAGTAGAAAAAGGATGTTACTTAGATAAATATGGAAATAAATTTAAGGAAAATTACCCAATTTGGCCTTTTAGAGTAAAGATGCTATCATTATTAACCAATTCATAAAATAGTGTCAATATTAGTCAAATGCTATCAATATTAACCCAATTAGTTGTTTGTAACTTGTAACAACTAATGTCACGTAGTTATCCTTGTTTATCCGTAAAAATGTACAGTTGAATTTATATACTTGGTTTATAGATACGTGGATTAAAATGATCTGATTAGCGAATAATAAATATAAACTAACAAAATATAAAGGTACTTAAAGAATGAAACAATCACGAATTCTAGATGAAGTCCACCAGAGTGAAGTTTATTGCGAAGCTCATAAATGTCACGACCCAAATCGATGAGCCACAACGGCCACCCGGTACCTTACTCAACCGAGTACCAACATAACGTATCTTTTCATATCATGCTGTCATAGGTAAATGAGACGGAAAGGCTGCCGTAGGATAACTAGAATAAAACATGTAATACCAACTTATACATAAAACATACGCGCCTATACAACTGAAATGATCACTCATACACTAAACATGGGCAGACAAGGCCATACAATCTTTTACGTACATGACATATGTCTACAAGCCTCTAAGAGTAGATAAATACCATAAAGGTCGGGATAGGGCCCCGCCATACTAAACAATACACGTCCAAATCATACTGACCGAATAAGCAACTCCGGAGCAAATGGAGCGCACCAACACCTTCCGCTGAGCTGATAGCCTACTTAGAGGACTCTCAACCAGTCTATCAGGACCTGCGGGCATGAAACACAGCGTCCCTAGGCAAAAAGGACGTCAGTACAAATAATGTACCGAGTATGTAAGGAATGAAAATCAGTAAACAATAGACATGAGAGAAACAAGGAGTAAAAGACTCTACATGTGTATCTGAATATCTCTGTGAATCATTTAATATTATAATGTCATGCATATGCGTATAAATGTCATACCATGCATAGGTATATGCATTCATAACATCATCAAGCCTCTGAGGGCATCCCATCATATCAACTCGGCCACTGTGGGCAAATCATCAATGTATGCCAGCTGATCAGGTGGGGGTGCGCATATAACGCCGTAACCTTTTCCCATATACCATATACATATATATACATATATATGCGTATATAATGCCATCTGGTCATGGGTCAATGTAAATAAATGCAATGCATGAGAAGTACGTCAATAAAATTTTTCGGAGTGTCATAAGACCCTTATGCCTTTAATTAATATCATGAAATAAACTTTATCAACTTACGTATTTTCTGAGACCCATGAACAGATGACAGAATAATAAGACCCATGGGGAATCAAGAACATAAGCATCTCTAGTATTTCTATGAATAGAGTCATTTATGAAAATTGTGCATTTGCTCGTTTCGTTTGTGTCGTATAGATCATGCCAAAAGAAAGAAGGGATAGACTTAACGTACCTGCGCTGGTTCTCTTTGACAATTCCTCTAACACACGACAATCGCGACAAAACACGTGACGGCAAGACCGGAGTAGGGATAATCCGTATGATATTCTTGAAAAAGATTGCACCATACTCCTTAAAATTGCAAAATCTCATGTTGCTAAGACACAATCTCGCATGAATTTTTTGAAGTAACTGACGTTACTATTGAAGAACATGATCTTTGCTTGATGCTTTCTCATCCGTAAGAAAATGTGATATTTCTTCATTTGGTGACTTTTAAGAAGGCTTTTGTATTAGTGGGTGTGGGCCCCACTTGTGGCTTAGTTGGCCAAATAATCATTCAAGTCTTGCCACCTTGCAATCTAAGCCAAAGAGTCACTAAATAGATGATATGTTGCTGCCACGTTGGAGACCATTCAATCTTACCCAATTACACTAATTAATTAGTTAATCTTCCACTAAAATCACTAATTACCCAATTATCCACATAATTAAGAATTATCTCAAATTACTTAAAATACTACTCACTTTTAACACACTTTATACACTTTACTATCATGGTCATGTGGTACTTTGTATGGTTAGTCCATAAATACCGGATAACCGGGTATTATAGCTTGGACCGTACTTTATCTCGAATTGTCAAACATCGGCGAAACTTATTTTTTCGATTTGCTTACCATATCACCTTCATGAATTTACTCATCACTTGTTTGAAATAGCATAATGCTTATAATCTCAAAATAATCTCATTTCCGAACTTGTGTCGATTAACTTACGATGAAACTTTAACATACGAAAACGTGGGATATAACATCTCATTTCCGAGCTTTCATCAGTTTGCTTATGGCGTACTTTCACGTACAGAAACATGGGGTGTAATATCATTCCTCCCTTTGGAATATTCATACTCGAATATTGACTGATGCACTTATTATTTTCATAACCTTTGTCTTCCGAATACTTTCGTACTCTCCTTGCCATCTAGGAAACTGTTCTGTGAATAATTCCAAAGGCCAGGGCATTTCCCCCTTTAGGCCTCTTTCTCACACCACGATTTATGGTCGGAATCCTTCCAATCTCGTAGCTGTTGCTACCTTTTATCATTCAGCCTGTACGACTCTGACCTTGTAGGTGCGCCTATACGACTCTTGTCCCCCTTTTCCTCCAGCTTTTAGCCCATCTTTAGGTCTTACTTTGTAAACATATACAGAGCTTGACAATATGTCCCTCTGGGCATCTATAGGTATACTGATGTTCTTTGCTCGGTACTTTGCCGAACTTGCGAATATTACTATACCTTATTTCATAGGCCCGATTATCTATCCGCATGACTTTACTGAATCTAAGTAGGTCATAATATACCATAACTCTTACCTTGATTTAATGTTACTGAGTTCTGCTACCAAACTCCAGGTTACGTTCGTTGCTTATCCCATATATATAAATCTATGTCCTTTAATACTTCCTCATTACTGTTCATCTTAAGAATGACGGTCTAATCTCACCTCATATTTTGTGACTTTTGTCCATCCATTGTTGATTCACCTTAATGTTGATCTATAATCTACCATTGATAACTTGATCTCTTATGGAACACTGCCACTAGGGCCCACGTTTCATCGGGGACATCTGGAGTAATTAGATTGATCCACCTAGGGTGATACTACTTCCATAACCGTATTTTATAGCATCCCAATATGACTTTCCTTACATGGGTATTTTAATCCCGTACAAGTCATAAAATCCTCTTCAAGTCATTACTCAATCAAAGGCCCAAATGTCATCCTTTATCTATCACAATCACACCCTCACTACACTACCAAGGCAGCATTCCATTTCTTCTAGATGCTATTAGTCTTAGATTCCTTTGAGTTCATTCAGGCTATACTGAACTTTCTATAACTTAGAGAAACCATTAGCTCTCTTGTTTTTATGGTCTTAATCCCGAGGACTTATCCATTTTCATCACCTTCTCCCTTGCCCTTTCTCATCCTTACTCCTGTCATAAAACCTTGTCGCTTTACTATACTTTAGCTTGCGACCTACACATATTTATTTATACTACTCGCAACCTTCCTTCAACTTGCTTGCACCAAAGATTTCCTTGTGTTATTTTGGAACATCAAGCAAGACATCACATCATCTCTAACTCTTCTCCACTCTCTTAACTAGGCCTCTCAGTACCTAGAAACCATAGGCTGGAAGATATGCCACTAATGACACCACTATCCTTCCTGGATACTGAATCCCCGAGTATAAACTATTCACAACCTTCTGCATTTGAGTATTTCGTACGTTGTTCACCTTTACCTTAGTACCTTAAAATCTTGCATCGTATCTTCTATTTCTTTCATGACCTCTCTTCCACATAGGTATAATTCACGTCCATAACTTGAAGCTCTATTATAATACTTGCACCTCTGGTGCATCCACAATCCGGTGGAAGCTTCGTACTGACTTCTTATGTGGCTGGTACTTTTCTAGCTGGCATTATCATAAGGGCCGTTATAAAATATGCTTATTGTACTTTCTCTCTTGTACCTCTGGTATTAAGAGTGATCCTGCAATGTTCTCAATCACGATTTCTATAATTTTCTGGGTCTAATAATCAGACTCCTGATTTACTTGGTTGATATAACTCTTTAGTTTCCTCTTCCTTTTGATCAGCCTTTATGTAGGCTTAAGCTATCTTCCGATCTGCAGCTCCTGATTAGTTATTACTTTAGCCCTTCATGGACGCTGTGGAATATCCATGATACAATCTTCTAACAATTCAGTCCTTTGTCTATGAACTGGACTTAATTCTTTCTTTTAACTTATACCGGGGTCTTCTACGACTGTATGATTGTCAACATATATGCTGCATGGATAATACTCCAAAATCTTAAGTGCGTTCATAATGTAACTAACTCTGGATCATTGGTCAAATAATTCATTTCATTCCTTCTCAGCTTTCTTTAAACGTAAGCTATTACTTTTTCTGGTCTTTCTGTCCCTTGTTGCGTGCATACTTGGCTTATCTTGACGCTCACGAATATTAGAATCCCATGTAACCCATATGATCTTGAATATTTACTTACTTCCTGTTCATTAGTCACGATAGATGCCACTTTCTTAGGAAGTGCATACAATGTTGTAGTGAGACTGTTTTTACATGACCATTTCTTCTTCAAGTTACTATGCTTAGGTTGAAGCCTTCTTCCTTATTTTCTCAGCTAGCCTTTCATTGTAGAACTTAGAGAGGACCCTCTGACTCTTGTAAAGCTGTGAGCTTATTACATTGAATATTCGACGGACCTTTTGATGTCCTTCCTTGCCTATAATTATCCGTAGTTACTTACTTCTACACCATTGTGCTTGTAGGGTTGCTTCTGAACTGATATTTTGACTGTTTTCCCAGTGGCACTCTCTTTTATTCCCGTAATACTCATACGGTACCTTTAACTACCCCAACTCCTAACTGAATATTTCTCAAGTATTACAATGACATTACTGCGAGGCTGAATTCACTATATTGGGTTTTACTATGTTTACCATGCACAATCTGCTGACTCGTCTGTAACCTCCTATTTAGCCATAACTAGGCTCTTCCTGAATCAATTACTAACTACTCGTTGGCCCATTCTCATATCAATATTCCGTGTAATATTTCTTGGGTTATTTCCTTTGTCTTAACTTACGTCTCGCACTGGCTCCTTATCTATCAATAACATCTCGGGCAGGAACCCTTACTTCCTCTCCTTGATGTCGTGTTTGCATAATGTTCTGAAATCGTAGCATATCTGTAGGATTCGGATAAGTGCAATCTTATTCCTTTTTCATTTTTATCGCATTCTTCCTTTACAATTCCATAGTTACTAGAACCACTTAATTCTGACTTAATGCCACATCACTCTATATTCCCCCATTTAGGGGAGTTCTAAGAGTTGGAGCCACGAGGATCTACCTATAGATGTTTTACCTCTTCATCTTTGGCATCTTTTCACATCATCGATGACCCTTACTCGCCTTGCAGTAATCCTTCTGTACCAAGGATAACAAAATTCCTTAATCACGAGGGTGACACATAGTATAACTGGCACATACAGTCCCTTAAGCTTAACCTTGCTCATATTGCTTGCTGTAGGGAAGTGTCTTCCTGAATGACCATTCTGAATTTCTCATGAAGCTTCTTCGGTTGTCCATTGTATTATCGCCGAAAAGAAATATGAAATTCTCATGATGTCGACCATTATCAATCACTCAGTCCCTAATTCATATTTAGTTTATCCTGTTCGCCAGTCCATGCTGATTTCTATTATTCTGGGGTCTAACTTTTCCTTCTGGTAGTCGCGTTGCAGTCACGAACTTATTTCTCGAAATGAGGATATAACTGTATGGCCTATACTTTTTTGTGGTCTCAAGACCTGTCACCTCTCGTATTTTTCTTTCACTTGACTATAGACTCTGTAATACTTTATCTACCGTTGTCATCCATGTCTCACATCTCACTCATAATGCTTCATTATCGTTCTCCTTATTTCTCTGCTAATATTTCTATCTATCACTTTATTTTGAAAACTTCAATAAATATGCTTTCGCATTTAGCTCCCCTTTCTTCATCTAGTGGCTCTTCGGGTTTCCTAACATTCTCTCTCCACTAGGGACGGGAGCCACACTAAGGTAATATTTGTCCCTTCCAGGCTTCCAGTGCCTATCTTTGTATTTTTTTTTGAACACTCTATACTATTCTAGAGTGTATCATCTGGGTGTCTCACAAGGAGATCTATTAGCACCTTCGTAGTATCCTTCGGAAATGTCAACTAACACAAGCAATCTATTCACCATTTTGGGTTACTCTAACCCTAGCCGGATCCTAATATCCGTCCATCTCTTATACTACTTCTGTTAGCTTCCATAGGGCATAAATGATATGGGTGCAGCCAATTGTACACACCTCTGTTACAATTGAAGGTAACTCAAAAGGCTTATATTCCTCTGCCTGAATTGTAATTACTGATACTCTTCATTAACTGGGTGCCTTGTACCCTTCTTCACCTTGCTTCTTTTGCTTGTTGAAACTTGTATCTATTTTCTAAAACTCTCATTGCCTTTCACCATAAAGATGGATAGATATTCTTGCCTTAAGGCTCCTTATCAAGAGGCTTACAAGTCTTAGTACACACATGATCTACTGAAGACCTTACATTTACTTATCATAAACATCATGAAAAATCGGATTCCTGTGACTCAACCGTAGCCACATTCAATATCTTACCAGCTGTAGGTATCGTCGTATTATGAATAAGATAAAGCTTAGGAAATTGAGTCCTTACAACTAAGCTCTACCACACGATGTAGAGTAAGAAGATAGAGTGACAGTCCTAAATGCCCTGTAGCCTCCTACTTATAAGTGTGGTGCATAACACACCCATAAACAAGACTCTACTAGACATGACTTGTAGACTCCCTGGGACAGAACTGCTCTGATACCACTTTTGTCATGACCCAAACTGATGAGCCGCAACGGGTACCCGGTACCTTAATCAACCGAGTACCAACATAACGTATCTTTTTATATCATGCTGTCATAGGTAAATGAGACAGAAAGGCTGCCATAGGATAACTAGAATAAAACATGTAATACCAACTTATACATAAGACATATGGGCCTATACAACTGAAATGATCACTCATACACTAAACATGGGCAGAAAAGGCCATATAATCTTTTACCTACACGACATATGTCTACAAGCCTCTAAGAGTAGATAAATACCATTAACGTCGGGACAGGGCCCCGCCATACTAAACAATACACGTCCAAATCATACTGACCGAATAAGCAACTTCAGAGCAAATGGAGCGCACCAACACCTTCCGCTGAGCTGATAGCCTACCTGGAGGACTCCCAACCTATCTATCAGGACCTCCGGGCATGAAAAGAAGCATCCCTAGGCAAAAAGGACGTCAATACAAATAATGTACCGAGTATGTAAGGAATGAAAATCAGTAAACAATAGACATAAGAGAAACATGGAGTAAAAGACTCTACATGTGTATCTGAATATCTCTGTGAATCATTTAATATTATAATGTCATGCATATGCGTATAAATGTCATACCATGCATGGGTATATGCGTTCATAACATCATCAAGCCTCTGAGGGCATCCCATTATATCATCTCGGCGACTGCGGGCAAATCATGAACGTATACCAGCTGATCAGGTGGTGGTGCGTATATAACGTCATAACCTTTTCCCATATACATATATATACATATATACGCGTATATAATGCCATCTGGTCATGGGTCAATATAAAAGAATGCAATGCATGAGAAGTACGTCAATAAAATCTTTCGGAGTGTCATAAGACTATTATGCCTTTGATTAATATCATGAAATAAACTTTATCAACTTACGTATTTTTCTGAGACCAATGAATAGATGATAGAATAATATGACACATGGGGAATTAAGAACACAAGAATCTCTAGTATTTCTATGAATAGAGTCATTTATGAAAATTGTGCATTTGCTCGTTTCATTTGTGTCGTATAAATCATGCCAAAAGAAAGAAGGGATAGCCTTAACATACCTGCGCCGGTCTTCTTTGACAATTCCTCTAACACACGACAATCGCGACAAAACATGTGACGACAAGACCGGAGTAGGAAAAATCCGTTTGATATTCTTGAAAAGGATTGCACCATAGTCCTTAAAATTGCAAAATATCAAGTTGCTAAGACACAATATCGCATGAATTGTTTGAAGTAACTCACGTTACTATTGAAGAACATGATCTTTGCTTGATGCTTTCTCATCCGTAAGAAAATGTGACATTTCTTCATTTGGTGACCTTTAAGAAGGCTTTTGTATTAGTGGGTGTGGGCCCCACTTGTGGCTTAGTTGTCCAAATACTCATTCAGGTCTTGCCACCTTGCAATCTAAGCCAAAGAGTCACTAAATAGATGATATGTTGCTGCCACGTTGGAGACCATTCAATCGTACCTAATTACACTAATTAATTAGTTAATCTCCCACTAAAATCACTAATTACCCAATTATCCACATAATTAAGAATTATCTCAAATTACTTAAAATACTACTCACTTTTAACACAGTTTATACACTCTACTATCATGGTCATGTGGTACCTTGTATGGTACTAGTCCATAAATACCGGATTACCGGGTGCTATAGCTCGGACCGTACTTTATCTCGAATTGTCAAACTTCGACGAAACTCATTTTTTTGATTTGCTTACCCTCTCACCTTCACGAATTTACTCATCACTTGTTTGAAATAGCATAATGCTTATAATCTCAAAATAATCTCATTCCCGAACTTACGCCGACTAAGTTACGACAAAATATTAACATACGAAAATGTGGGATTTAACATCTCATTTCAGTCACGTACAGAAACATGGGGTGTAACAATAAAAGTATTTTTGGATAGAACTACAGAATTGAAGGTAAACGAAGGAAGGTTTGTTCTTGATGATTCGTATATATCGTGTCCTTACAATGAGTACAAATGCCTCTATTTAGCTAGATTTAGAGAGAGAATATGCTCAAATCTCGCCTCTTAATGATGAATAAAAATCACTCTTAGTGGTTGCATAACATTGGGAATAAATATCGAGATCTTCTGTAATGGTTGCTCCTTTAATTTGATTTCTTTCAATCGATCTCTTGCTTTTAAATTTATTCCTCCGGGCCCTGCATCTCCGGGAACTATTTTATATGATACCGATCACACTTCTTTATCCGGTATTATCTGGTTGCTAACGCACCTCCATTCGATCACCACTGTCACGTGTCTGCGCATGAGGTGTCTACTTGTGGACTCTAAATTTTATCCAATACAAATAGTCCCCTACTTACTGGTGACTCAACTTGATATGATCGGAAAGTAGATAAGACCTTTCATTTCTTGGCGAGAAAGTTCTTGAACGGCTTATGACACTTGAAAGGATGCACGTCTCTTTGTATTTATTGATCCTAACACGTGCCTCTCTATGATTTGACGAGCAATTTTTCTAATTACCGAGGTAATGATAACTTTGGTTTGAAAACTGTCTATAAACCTACTCCTCTTTTAACATTTTACTTAACTCTTCTCCAAATTCCTTCAACACTCTTCAAATCTTTGCAATCTGTCTTCTTTTTCTAGCACAACTTCCATTACTAAAAAAATAATTACGTCATTGTCGTTAAACGTCGATTTATTTCACAATATACTCTCAAAGTGCTCCAATTTCCATCGTCATTAACTGTTCTACTATCACCAATCAAGGCGATTCCATGGTAGTCATGACTGATCCAATCATTCTTGACTTTTGTCAGAGTTACCAAGTCTGTTTAGCCCAAGTTGGTCCGGCAGTGTAGCGTACGGTAGCTGGCCTATGGTACCTGGCCTCCCGGACACAAGAAAGTCTCTCCCTTGCACACCTAATCCTTCTCAACTCTCTTAAGATCTTCCGAGGAGGCGTGATCAAATTCAGCAAGTGTGGTCATAATGTCATCATCTTGGATGATGAAAATAACCGTGGTTGGATGGACAGGTTTGTTTCCATCGCTTCCAAGGACATCATTCCTACATTTGGACCTCCAATTCCCGAGTCATGAAATTATACTTGTACGTTCTCTTATCCGCATGTTTTTTTTCTTTTTATTAATTTTTCACCATCTTTAAGCATTTATCTCTTTTTCTTTTTAGCTACCCATTGGGTGTTTCCAGTAGTTGAAGACTTACCCCGGCGGGTTCAAAGAATTTTGGATACTTCCATGCTGGAACTCCGTACATGGAAAGAAATTTCAATAAAGAAAAATTGGAAGTGCAAATTTTCATGGCGAGAATACCTTTTGTTTACCATTTCCAAGCCTTCCAAAGGGATCATATGTTTGCCTGATTGCCGAGATTTCATTCGATCCCAAGGTGGCTCAACAACAGCTCCAACAAGTCCTTGACCGAAAAAGGGCTCGTGAAGACGGAATCTGCTTCTAGTGGAGCTGCATCATCCGACACTCCCCAATCTCAACAGAAGAGGGCTAGAAGAAAACTCTCTTCCAAAGATGGGGAGAAAACACAGTCTGCGCTCTTAGAGGCGATCCTTCCGGGATCGAAAATAGTGGTCCTTCACGAAGAAGAAATCAAAGATCATGTTGAAATGATTTCTCTTCAAAGGAAATTAAAAGACAACCCAAACAATCCATCCGGTGGAGACGGAGAGACTCTTTCAAGTGTCCGAGTTAGCGAAAATAGTTGATTCTCTCTTCCGATTGCTACTACCGGTCAAAGGGGTTATACCTTAAGTGCTGCCCCAACCTCTGCTCCAACATCTTTCATTATTGATCAAGCGCAAAGTATTCGTTCTCCAACCCCCCGATCATTAGATGACGATAACACGGAGAGCACTTTTCCGGCTCCAATCCGGGACCCTAATGGTAAACATAGTGTTAACATCACAGTTCCAGGTGAACACATTTTCTCTAAGCCGGTTGGGATAGCCAATTATATGAAACCCCTAAACACTAAGAAGGACTGGAAGAAAATGGACGCTCTTTCCGGTGAGTGTCTCATCAACAATAACATACATCTCCTGTTGAGGTACTTTTGCTTTTTTTTTCCTTACCTTTTTCCATTCTTTGTTACGACCCTATTTTCCCACCTTAGGATATCGTGATGGCACCTAGTCTCTATGACTAGGTAAAACTAACATTTACTAATAACTTAACAAATATAATCAACAGAAATACTAAAGCATGATAGATGAACTCATATAGCCTTAGAAAGTAGGATCTCAACAACACTTCTCCCAAAACCGGTGGAACTGAGTCATATGCTCTACATAATAATCTAGAATGTCTACTACAACACTGTCTGAATAAGAAACACAATAGAATGAAAAGATTATGGAGGGTGACTGTAAGGCATGCGGATGCCGATGGGGTATACCTTGAAGTCTTCGAAAAATAGCTACAACCGATCACAAACATCCAGCACGGGTAGACGTACCTGGATCTGCATAAGAAGATATGTAGAAGCGTAGTATGAGTACACCACAAGGTACTTGGTAAGTATCAAGCCTAACAGCAGTAGAGAAGTGACGATGCCAGGTCAAGACGCCTACTAGGACATAATAAACTGAACAAAAATATAATAACGAGAAGTAATAAAAAGTGGAGAAATAATGATAACAAAGTATATTAATAACGTAGATGGTAGAATTGTAGGCATATAGATAACAAGAAGTGATCAAATAAAGAGAACCACAATAGTCAAATATGGACAAAATTGATAAGACAAGGAAGAATAAAAGCAACAAGAACTATTCCACCAATAACTCTTTTCAACGTGAGATGCACAACAAGAATCGCAACCGAGGTACTGCCTCGTATACAACAAGAATCGCAACCGAGGTACTGCCTCGTATTCCACATTTCTCAATTTCAATCATAATCTTTCCTTACCGCATGAACCTTAAATTTAGATAGTTTTGAAAATATATTTTCCGAAATAGCTACACGCACTTTAAACCACCTTATGTCGCCGCGTGGATTCAAGTAATTCCCTTACGATCAACACGCATGTAAATCACACCTTATGCTACCGCATGCACATTAATATCTATCTTTATACTGCCGCATGTGCATCAATATCACAACACAATAACAACTCGCACCACGAGTGCCCATATGACACAACATGCCAAAAGTCAACAATATCAATGTTTCCACAACAATAGCCCATGGCCCAACCACAAGGTATACAAGAATATCAACAATAACAATGAATGTGAATTGCTCAACAAGGAAGATATCTCAACAATTAATAGCTTTGCCTCAACGTGATAACGACTTTCACAACTTCAATACCAATAACTCAGCAAGAAGGTATTTCACGAAATAACAACTTCAATTACAAGTAATTCAACAATTAAAGATGTAACAAGGCAATAAGGAAGGCAAAAGCTTCAACTAGGCATATAAGAGCAAGACAACAAGTAAGAGGTAGAACAAATGTTAACAAAGTCAAATAAGGCACGCAAGGATAGAATAACACATGTAAGAGTAGATTAACAATGAGGATTAAACATGATATGCCAGTTCAATTAAAGGCATGGAAAGAGTCTAAATAACCTAAACCTGTCAAATAACACATATAACCCGTGTACCCCCTCGTCACCTTGCGTACACGACTTTTACTTAACACAAATAGCACAATCAATCCCAAATCCTAAGGGGTAGTTCCCCCACACAAAGTTAGACAAGATACTTACCTCAACTACACCAATTAAACCCTCGAAAATAGCTTTTCCCCTAAAATTCTCTTCCACGCGACTCAAATATAACCAAAATTGACTTAATATCATCAAACAATTCAAGGGAAAATAATTACAACAGATAAAGCTACGATCTTTACACTTTTCCCAAAAAGTCAACAAAAGTCAATCCGAGGCCCATCCGGTCAAAACTTGGGTCCAAGGGTAGATTCCGACTATCCATAACCCCAAGAGTCCATATATGTGATTAGTTTTAAAATCCGAGTCCAAATCGACTCTCAATACTCAATTTCTCATTTTTCAAAAACTTGACAAAAATTCCCAATTTTTCCTCTTTGATTCACATAAATTGGACGTTAAATATAAGATATAATCATGAAATATAGTCGGAAATTGATTAGAATCACTTACCCAATGCTTGTAGATGAAAATCCCCTCTTACCGAGTCTAGGGTTCAAAAATGTGATAAATGAAGCTAAATTCCGACTTTCCAGCCCTTATGTCCAGTTGCAGATGTCGCATTTGCAAACCCTCTCAACTGTGGACCAAATGCGATCCCTGACAACCTCAACAAATGTCGCAATTGCGACAAGGCTTCATAATTGCGAAGCTGGACAACGTCGCAAAAGCGACGAAGTGGTTGCAAATGCAACCCAAGCACCATGCCTGATGACTTCGCAATTGCGAAGGGGTAAGTTGCAATTACGACATCAGATCACCCTCTATCACCTTTGCAATTGTGAGGTTGGTGCTTGCAATTACATAACAAAGTACCAGCAACTCCATTTTTAGTTCAAATCATTCCGAAACATGTCTGAAACTGATCCAAGCACTCGTGGCTCCAAATCAAACATCTACACAAGTCTATACAAACTTGCTCGCGCAATCAAAACTAGAAAATAATGTCTAGAACTCCAAATCGGACACCAAAACGCATGAAGGTCAAAGTAAATTTCAAGAACTTCTAGAATTGCAACTAAGCATCCGAATCCTATCAATTCAACTCCAAATGATACCAAATTTTGTAGACAAGTTATAATTAACAAAATGGACTTATTCCAAGTCCCAAAATTACATTTCGAACCCGATAGCCAAAATCCAACCTATGGTCAACCTTCTAAACTTCAAACTGCCAATTTTCGGCAAAACAAAACAAATCAACCTACGGACTTCCGAATTCGATTCCGGGAATACGCCCAAGTCAAAAGTCATGATAAGAAGCTATCGGATCCATCAAAATACCGTTACGGGGTAGTTTTCACAAAAGTCAAAGTTTGGTCAACATTTCTAACTTAAGCGTCTAAGTCAAGAACCAAAAGGTCTAAACCAACCCAAAATCTTTCCGGAATGAAACCAATCAACCCCGTAAGTCATAAAACCATAAAAATACATGTTTGAAGCATCAAAAGGGAAAACGGGGCACAATTACATAAAACGGCCGTTTGGGTCGTTACATTCTCACTTTGAACTTTAACTTTTGGGCCAATCTTCTTGCTTATGAGGGTCTCCAAAGGATGATTTTGGACAATGAATAATTTTGTTGTGAGTGCAATCGACTTGCTGAGCGTCTTCTTGCCTTAGAGTCCAAACTTGCTCAAATGGAAGAGCTTGAGGCTCAGTTGGAGCAAATGGAGCAAGAAAAAGAACTCACAACAAAGAAGCCACACAACATCATGCTGAACTTGTCGAGCTGAAGGGCAAGTGGATGGAACTGCTAGATGCTCTTACTTCGGCTGCTAAACAGGAGTCAGCTTCCATGGAAACAATCCAGGCCTTGGAAACTGACTTGCATTCTAAGACTGAGGTAGTCACCATCGGAATTAAATGAGCTGACTTAGTCAACCTGTCCATAATCACCCATACAACGTCAAATTTCTTCCGAGTCCGTGGGAGCCTAACAACTAAGTCCATGCTAACATGCTTCCATTTACACTTGGGAATCTCGAGTCTCTGAAGCATACAGCCTGGCCTCTGATGCTCATACTTCACCTGGTGACAATTTAGGCACCAAGCCACATACTCCACTATATCTTTCTTCATTCTCCTCCACCAATAGTGCTGCCTCAAATCCTAATACATCTTAGCAACATTTGGATGAATGAAGTGCCGCGAACTGTGGGCCTCTTGAAGGATCAACTCACGTAGCCCATCTACATTGGGCACACATAACTAGCCCTACATTCGCAACACACCGTCATCTCCGATAGATACATCCTTGGCATCCCCGTGCTATACCGTGTCCTTAAGGATAAGAAAATGGGGGTCGTCATATTGACGGTCTCTAATGCGCTCATATAAAGAAGACCGAGGAACCACGCAAGCAAGAACCCTGTTGGGCTCCAAAATATCCAATCTAACAAACTGATTGGCCAAGGCCTGAACATTCATGGATAGCAGCCTCTCTACTGCCGATAGATATGCCAACAACCCAAACTCTCCGCCTTTCAACTAAAGGCATCGACCACCACATTGCCCTTCCCGGGATGATATGGAATAGTGATATCATAGTCTTTAAGCATCTCTAACAATATCCAACTCTAACCATCTCCACTGTTGCAAGTTAAGATCTTTCTGCTTGAACAGATGTTGTAGACTCCGATGGTCGGTATAGACCTCACATGAGACACCGTACAAATAATGCCTCCAAATCTTTAATGAATGAACAATAGCTGCCAATTCCAAGTCATGCTCCAGATAATTCTTCTCATGAACCTTCAGCTGCCAAGACGCGTAGGTAATTACCCTACCATCTTGCATCAACATAGCACCATGGCCAACACGGGACACATCATAATATACAGTATAAGACCCCAACCATGTAGGCAACACCAACACTAGGGTTGTAGTCAAAACAGTCTTGATCTTTTGAAAGCTTGCCTCATCCTTGGACCATCTAAAAGGATCACTCTTCTAGGTCAATCTGGTCATTGGTGCAACAACGGATGAGAAACCCTTCATGAAACGGTGATAATACTCAGCCAAACCAAGGAAACTCCGAATTTTAGTAGTTGAAGACGGTTTGGGCCAACTCTGAACTGCTTCAATCTTCTTCGGATCTACAACCAGGCCTCTCTATAGCAACATACCTATATAACAACACCTCACTATAAAAGCCAAACTTTTTCGGAACCAATTTTTAAATTATGTTATAATATATGTTCTCTATAACAACACTTCGCTATAACATCCAAAAATATTTGGAATACGAGGCCGTTATAGAGAGGTTTGACTGTACATTGATCCCCTCATCTTGACACCTGATGGCCCAAAAACGCCACCGAATCAAGCAAGAACTCACACTTCGAGAATTTTGCATAGAACTTCTTCTCTCTCAAGGTCTGGAGCACGATCCTCAGATGCTGATCATGATCCTCTCCACTGCGGGAATACACCAAGATGTCTTCAATAAACACAATGATGAATGAATCAAGATATGGTTGGTATACGTTATTCTTGAGGTGCATAAATGTTGTTGGGGCATTGGTCAGCCCAAATGACATCACAAGAAAGTCGTAGTGATCATACCGAGTCTTGAAAGCAGTCTTCGAAATATCCGGGTCCCGAATCTTCAACTGATGATACCCCGACCTCAAATCAATCTTTGAGAACACCTTAGCACCTTGTAGCTGGTCAAATAAGTCATCAATGCGCGGCAAAGGGTACCTGTTCTTCACTGTAACCTTGTTCAACTGCGGATAATCAATACAAATGCGCATAGACCATCCTTCTTTTTCACAAACAAAATCGAAGCACCCTAAGGTGACACACTAGGCCGGATGAAACACTTATCAAGCAACTCTTGCAGCTGCTCCTTTAACTCCTTCAACTCTGTTGATGTCATATGGTATGGTGGAATAGAAATGGGCTGAGTGCCCAATAATAAGTCACTACAAAAATCGACATCTCTATCGGGCCGCATGCCCAGAAGATCTAATGGAAATATATCTCGGAAGTCTCTCACAACCAAAACTGACTTAACGGTAGAAGTATCAGCACTGACATCTCTCACAAAGGCTAGATATGCATCAAACCCCTTCTCAACCATTCGATGTGCCTTAAGGAAGGACAAAAACCTACTAGGAACATAATCCAATGTACTCCTCCACTCTAACAGCAACAAACCTGGCATAGCCAGTGTAAGACCCCAAAAAATTCCGCTAAAGAATTTAAAGTTCTGTGGTGCCGAGGTAGACTAATGAGTACGAAAAATACACTAAAGTGTTGAGGAAAATGTTTGGCAGAAAAAGACATTTTTGTGGCCCACTATGCGGCCGCAGAATCACTCTGCGGGCTGCAATGGCCGCAGAGTGAAGCGGAAAACTGGGCAAGTTTGGACGATATTTCACGGTTAATTGTGCGACCGTACAATCGTTTCGCGGGCCACACACTGCAAAACCAGCATGGAGATTTTCGGAGGGAAATTTTGCGGTGCTTTATGCGACCGTAGAACAAGTCTGCGGTGCATTAGGCGATCGCAGAACAGGTCTGCGGGCCGCAAACCTGCCGCAGACCCAACCCGAAACAACTGAGTTTTTTGAGATCAATTCCGTGGTCCATTTTATAGGCCGCACAGCAGTTTTATAGTCTATTTTACGATCGCAAACCTGAGTTTGGAGGGTCCAAATTTTTGATTTTATAACCCGACCCTATATCGAAAAATAGACCTAAAGGGTCATTTTGAAGAGGAAAATTCGATGTGATGTTCTAAACGTCAATACCACACAAGAGGGGGGGTGATTTGTGTGGTACTCAATTTTTCGCTTAAACTGCTTCTGGAAGGACCTGGTTCTTCTAGGTGTACTTATTACTACTGTTTGCGGAATTAAACGTACATAAAATAAAGAACACAGAGATTTTACGTGGAAAAGACCTGGCTCAAAAGGTGAAAAAACCACGACCTACTACTCAGTAGGATTTTCCCAAACTTCCACTAAAATCAATGAGCCAACACTGCATTTACAAAACTCTTTGTAAACCTAAGGATTAACTCTAATCCCGTTGTGGCAACCAACCTCTAACTGCTGCGACAACTTCAAGTTAACTCTAACTTGAATACTCAATATACCTATTACAATTGCTTCTATGAAAGCTGGAAAGGTACAACTTTAAAACACCTACTACAATTGAACTAGAATAAAAGAAAGACACATAAAACTCTTTATGGAGCTGGTTCTTCAATCTGGTTCATGTAGCTTCTGGTTTGCACACTTGAATCACACACGAACTGCTTGCAAAAAGCCTAGCTATTTTGCTCCCAATTCACGTTTAACTTCTGCATTTTTGTGCAACGAATTTAATGTGAGAACATCCTGCAATTTATAGAGTTAGTAGATGAAGAAATAACTAGAGTTCTGATGCAACTCTTCCTTGGTGGAAGTGTTCTAGTTGATTTCAACTTCTAACTCCTTCCCTATCTTGAATTGTTTTCTCTTTGACTAAGGACTCCTTCTCCTTATCAATTATGCAACCTTTTCGATCAGGAGATATTAAATACACCAAGTTAAGCTTATCTCCTTCACGTGAAACCCACATGCTCAAATCTGCCCGTTTCTGCGCACCTGAGTGATGGACCTGGTTCATCCTGAGTTCCTTTGTCAATCTTCAAAACTAACCTTTACTTGGGCCAACACGATGTTTTAGATAGAGGTGAGAGTGTTCTAGAGAGAGCAAGAATCTCAAGTGCTTTGTTCATTGTCACGCCCCAAACCGAGGGACATGACCGGCGCCCGACCGGGTAGCCCCAGTCAAGCGGACCTGGGTGCCTTTCCTAACCCACGTGTTATCCCATGTTTTAATTACTCAATATTCCAAGAATTTGCAATATATATAATTAAGAACACCTTTTTACAAAGCATACATACGTTCATAGTAACTAATGAAATTACCAATTCATTGCCCAACATGTAAAACATGGATTTACATAAGTTCATAACCCACATCTACTATCTACGGAGACTCTAAAGGTACAACAGGATAATACAGTATTTGCCGGTAACAAGGCTCCGGCTATACCTTACACAAAAACCAAAATAAAACTCCGGAAACAAAGCGGCCTGAGCCACGCAGGGCCTCGAGAGGAAAGGGGCTCACCAAAACAGCTGATGGAAGACGAAGGAGAGCTACGATCGGTGGACTGGAGTACCTGCTACGGATCCACCTACAATCATAACAAGAATATAGCGCCCCCGGCAAAAGGGACGTCAGTACATTTGAATTGTACTGGTATGTATAAACAAACTTTGCCCTGAGTAACCTCAAACCATACACAAGTAATAAACAATAAAGGAATCAACAATTAAATACACACACGGAAACAATCAAGGCAAACAAGTTAACAATCTCTCCTTTTCCCCATCATCATTTCCACAACATTAATTTCACAATTTTCTCATATTTCATTTCAATAGTGATATCGATCACTTTCCACCCTTATTACCTCGGCCACCCTTATCACGACAATCCACACCTTATTACTTCGTGTTGCGGCACGCAACCCGATCCCACCGAGCAATCACAATTCATAAACAATACCACAACAATAACAATTTACAAGGATAACAACAACAAGTCTCAAGAACAACAACAACAAATCCCAATAACAACAGCAACAAATCTCAAGGAACAGCAGCACAATTCACAAAGGATTTCTATAACCATCAATGCCATTTCCTTCTTATTCAACAGCCCAATGTACAACTTAGGTCACGACGATAGCTTCCCACGACCAGCCACATATGATATTACCACATTTGTTTCAATTGCATCGATTACGATTCCTTTCCACCATTGGTTCCACAGCTTTTACCACATAACACATTCACAATCACAACTTAGTTTATTGCCATCTACTTGCACTATCTTATCGAAAGACTTAACCAACAATATTCAAAGCACATAAATCACATGAATTCACAAATAGTTCGCATAAGTAAACACATACTGCTCACCAGAGTTTAACTTCACAAATAATCTGCGTAGATATCACATACCAAATATTGTACACCAAACAAGGTAATTTTACAAAGGTCAAAGTTAGCCATACATACCTGGAGCCGAATTCCCTTTTTATTTATACTTCCAACTTCACCAAAAGCCTAGCAATGCCAATCTAGTGTACAAATTACACAATCTTCTTAGAATCAAAATTTACAAACACTACCCGAACACATCTAGGTTATCAATTTTTCCTTTCTACAATTCTTTACTTCTACCCAATTTCTCTCTTCAGATTTTAGGTGCTAGAAGACATGCATGAGTGTTTCAACCCCTTATTATCAAGAATTAATGCATGGGACTTTCCCCCTCTTAATTAACTCTAAAAGTTAGTGAAAATGGGGTAGGGATTTTACCTGCAAGAACGGGGATGAAGATAAGCTTTGAAATTTCCCGGACTGGATAGTTTTGAAGAATCTAATTTGAAGAAGGTGACTTTCTCTCTCAAGAACCCTCTCTTTCTCTCTCTTATTTTGTTCAGAAAGTCGTTAAAAATGAGGGGTTGGGGGTGTTTTATAAAAAGGGGTCGAGTGTAAATTTTTAGAAAATCTGGGGCCGAGTCAGGTCTGCGGTCGCATTCTGCGATCGTAGACACGAAATGCGGTCCGCATAATGGACCGGCAAAAGTGTCCCAAAACCTGATTCCACTGTTGGGGTATGCGGCTGAAATGCGGTCCGCATACAAGGTTTGCGGTCGCATAATGCACCGCATTTTTGACCTCAAATTTGACTGACACATTGCCTTACTCTGCGGTGGAAATGCGGTCTGCATATCAGTTATGCGGTCGCATAATGGACCGCATCTTGACCTCAATTTTAACCAAACCACTGGCTCACTATGCGATAGGAATGCGGTCCGCATACTAGATCTGCGACCGCATTCTGGGCCGCAGAATGGCATTTTTTTGGAAAACTGATTCTTTGATTTTTAAAAGCTTAGATCAATACCAACGGCCCGAACACATTCCTAACACATATTCGGAGTCGACACCACGAGTTACTAGGTTTTGAGCGGGGCCTCACATCCTCCCCCACTTAAAATCATTCGTCCCCGAATGAGGACCTATTTCAAACTTTTCAGTATTCAAAGATCAGTTGGTTTTGAAAACATGCTATTCAGATTCTCAAACTTTTCACTATTTCCCATATTTTTAGAAAATTTTTTGCCAGAGTTTCCTTTGTGATTTGGACATCTCTACTTGTCAGATGGCCCCCGAAGCACAATTCCAAGCACCATTACATAATTACAACCATCCCAACAACTATTCATACAATTCCCTACCTCAACAATTACACACATTTGATCGCTTGTTATGTTTTGCTTATGAATCAGTCATTTCAATGAGTTTCACATAATTTAACCACTTCAACATACTACATGCATATAAGTAACTCAGTACCAATCTACACTACCATTAGTTGTTTACTTATCACAAGAGTCTTTATAAAACTTTTATTTACCAAAGAGATGTTCACATGACTTAAGACAATCACAACACCTATAATTCTTGCACAACTAGAGGAACTTCACTAGCATTTAGGAAGGAACCAATTCAGACACAATGATAGTTGTTTTAGAGATAAAAGGCCACACAATTTCTCCTAGACTAGATCAAACAGATTGGGATATTTCTCTTTCATTTCTTTCTCCGCTTCCCATGTAGCTTCCTCAACTCATTGACTTTGCCATAATACCTTAACTGAGGCAACTTCCTTGTTTCTCAACTTACGGACTTGCCTATCAAGAATGGCAACCGGAGCTTCTTCATACGACAACTCTTCATTAACCTCGATAGTCTCGACTGGCATGATGGTGGATGGATCTCCAACCACTTTCTTCAACGTGGACACATGGAACACCGGGTGCACTAATGACATTTCGGAAGGCAATTCCAACCTATAGGCCACCTGCCCTATCCTTTGAACGATCCGATATGGCCTGACATACCTAGGACTCAACTTACCTTTCTTCCCGAAGCGCATGATTCCCTTCATAGGGGATACCCTCAAGAACACCCAATCATCAACTTGAAATTCCAATTCCCTTCGGCGAACGTCCGCATAAGACTTTTGGCGACTCTGAGCAGTTTTCATCCTTTCCTGAATGACTTTAACTTTCTCCATAGCCTGGTGCACAAGATCTGGCCCTATCAGTTCTGCTTCGCCCACTTCAAACCACCCAATCGGAGACCTACACCTTCTTCCGTACAATGCCTCAAATGGGGCCATCTAAATGCTGGCATGAAAGCTGTTATTGTAAGCGAACTCTATAAATTTTTAGAAAATCTGGGGCCGAGTCAGGTCTGCGGTCGCATTCTGCGATCGCATACACGAAATGCGGTCCGCATAATGGACCACAAAAAGTGTCCCAAAACCTGATTCCACTGTTAGGGTATGTGGCTGAAATGCGGTCCGCATACAAGGTTTGCGGTCGCATAATGCACCGCATTTTTGACCTCAAATTTGACTGACACATTGCCTTACTCTGCGGTGGAAATGCGGTCCGCATATCAGTTATGCGATCGCATAATGGACCGCATCTTGACCTCAATTTTAACCAAACCACTTGCTCACTATGCGGTAGGAATGCGGTCCGCATACTAGATCTGCGACCGCATTCTGGGCCGCAGAATGGCATTTTTCTGGAAAACTGATTCTTTGATTTTTAAAAGCTTAGATCAATACCAAGGGTCCGAACTGCGGTGAGCCACATATTCGGAGTCGACACCACGAGTTACTAGGTTTTGAGCGGGGCCTCACATCCATCAAGATCTTGTCCAAGCTTTGAAATCCAACAAGGAAATTTCACAAGATCTTCACCCAAGAGGTAAGGTTCTAACCATAGTCTTCAATTTCAAGTTTGGGGTAAAAGATGGTGATTACGAGTACGATTCTTGGTTGTGAGAGTATTATGTATACATGTATGTACCAACAAGGGTTGTGGAAAGGTCATTGAACTAGTATGGGTAAAGATTGGCTTGTGGGATGAAAGAATCCACCGTAGAAGAACCATGAAATCAAGATGCACACCTAGTGTTTGATTAAAGGCTCAAATGAGCTGAAACCATGAATATCTTTCTAATTATAGTTCAATTTTACTATGTCTCTAAATAGATTGAAGTTGCTAGAATTTCCGAAACATTGTAGTAACTTAAGAAAAGCTCAAAATGAGGTATGTTGGCTAAATTCTTCTCTCAGAATTGAATCCCACGATGTACTTGTAAGTCTCGAGTTTTTCATCATAAATTGATTATTCCGAATAATCTTTGTGACCAAAGATAAATGTTCAATTAGGGTTTGGCATTGGTCGGTTCGGTTCGGTTATGAATATTATCGGTTTAGCATATTGGTTATCGTTTCACAAATATGATAAACCGATAACCAAACTGATAAGATTTTAGTTATCGGTTATCGTTTAATAGGTTATCGATCATTATCGGTTCGGTTATCAGTTTACCCGATAAAATAAAACAACTAAAACAGTTTTTGGCCACAACTAAAATAGTTTTATAAACAACTTTATATCGGTATAAAACTGTTTTGCAATGTTTCTTGTACCGAGCTAAAACAGTTTTATAAAACAACTTTATTAAAACACGTTGTTGTAATTGAGAAAGGTATAAAGAAAAAAGTTGTTTTGCAATGTTTTGCAACTAATAATTCAACACTAAAATCTGTATTACAATATAAATTGCAAAAGACAAAAGCTGTTTTGCAAAAGACAAAAGTTGTTGCTGCTAAGCCATAAATCTGCAACATAAAACAATAGAATCTGCAACTAATAGAATCTGCTAAGACAAACACAACTAATAGTTCAAACATATTAGTAACAATACAAAGTAGTAGCAACCTTAAGATTAACAAGTCCAAAGTAAAAATATAGTACTAATAGTTCAAATTCAAGTTAACAAGACAACAGTTACTCAATCCTTATAGGCTTCTGTTTACCGTGAAAATGGTAACGATAATTAAATTTGTAAAATGGGACTTTAAAAATACGTGATCTATCCCTAAGCTAGTTGTTAGAGCAGACGATGCTAATAATATGAAATTTAACGATGGAGCGTGAGCTAAAACGAGATAAGGGTCGAACCGAAGGGCCTGCTGCCCGAATACGAGCCTGGACGATGAGGACTTCGGGGTCTACTTCGAGGTCAAACTCGAGCTATCAGGGATATTCGGGGATAACCAAGGATGATATAACGGTTAGAGATATGATCAAATAAAGCTTTTTATAGCCGAAACTAAATTATACGATGAAGAACACATATAATAATGAAGAATACATATAAAGGCGAAAGATATCGAAGTATCCTCGGATCAGTGGGAGCCAATAAGTTTTTAGAGAGAAGAGAGAGAGAAGATATTATTGCACTTTTGTAGAATTGTTGGAGCTCTGCCTTACAGGGTATTAATGACTCTCCTTTTATAAGAGGGGGGAACCCAAACTTAGTACAAGAGACGTTGCGTGATAAAGAAAAGGAGATGGGACAGCCAACTAGCTTTATGACGTGTGCGTGGGCCGACGTTGAGCTACTCGAACAGACTTAGTTGACCCCGGATACGTTCTTCAGGAACTTTCTGCATTCGTCGGGGTTTCGGTCGATGTTACCTTTGGCTGGATGTCGACATATCTCGAGGAAAATGGCCGGCTCGAGATCCCGGACCTCTGGTGTGATCTGTCGAAGCATTTTGCTAATGAGAAGTCGGTCCTCCGATTTCACCGTGCACAGATAGTCTCCGCATTTCTTAGAGGGTAGCGATAAGAAATGTTTTTGACACCCTATTCCGCGGACTCTTGAAATGACATCGTGCCGATGGCGTAGCCCCTCTCACAAATGTTGAAGCGTTTCACCTTTTCGCTCCTCCAGGGTCATTTAGAAATATCGCGACTCCATGCTCTTCGGGGTTTTATCGATTCAGCTTCCATGAACGCATTAACTGGGCCTGTTGTTATGCTTTTCGAGGGCAGTAATGGCGCTGTCGGTTACTTTGCACTCCCCCTATATATGAGGCTTCTTGTGATTAGCTTCTTATTCAAACTTCCTTCGATATACATCTTTCTCTCCTTTCCTGCCATTTTTTAGTCTTTTCTATGTTTGAGGCCCACGGCCTCAAGATCTTATGCCATATATGCCATGCTCCATCTCTCGATCCTTTTTTGGCTGGACGAATTTGTGTCGTCGTGATGTTGTTGTTGTTGCTACTGTTGCTGTTACTGTTACTGTTGTTGCTGTTACTGTTAATGTTGTTGCTGTTGATGTCCCCGTTGGCTCGGAGCGATGGAGTAGGAGGTCTATTTCCTCCGAACCGGGGAAAAATGCGGATTATGCACCGCTGCTCAAGAGGGGGCTCGGATTACACACTGCTGCTCACCCTCCTTTTTCGGCTTGGCGTGTTACATTCTCTTTGGATTCCTGAGGAGTATGGTGATAGTCTCCGCTGGCTGTTGCAACCCTGGTCGAGGCAACATTTCAAGAAATGGCTTCGAAATGGTGGTACTGGCGGAGTTCGTACTAGCTAAATTTTTCGCCCAGCCACTTCCCATCTTCTTCCGGCATCTCTTCGTCATTTTGCTCTTCTCCTCCGCCTCCCTCTTCTATACCCTTCCTTTTGGAGATGCCATTCCGGGAGGATTTAGGATGAGATCCCCAAGGGGATCGGACACGGAAGATATTGTCTCTGAGGTCATACGCCTGAGAGCGTGATAATGGAAGCGCAACATAAACAGGCTAGATCCTTAGGCTTGCATATTACTTGTGTTTCTTCGCTCTTTTGTGTATAATGTAATCATATGTAAGGATCTTTCGAGAATTGCTGTAAGTGAATACTTGTGCAAATACAAAAGACATTTTCTTGGTTTCTTCCTTCGATATTTGCCGCGTTCCTTTTTATTTTTTGGCAGCTTCGAGTGCATGGTCCTGTTATGTCGTCTGCGATACTGGCCT
>NW_017670737.1:75583-123733 GCF_001879085.1 Nicotiana attenuata | reverse complement strand
TGGGCGCGAGTGTTGCATCCAGCCTCTGTGACGACTGGACTGAGTGGCGTTGCGGGTCATCTTTGTGACTTCCTCAGCCGGGCCCAAATTGGGTCAACAACCTCGGGCCGCCGAGGCTCTTTCTCCCGCACGAAAGTGTGGTCGGGCCTTCGCGGGCGCTCGTGATGGCCTTTTGAGAAGTGGACTCGGTCTAAGGATCCAGTGGTCGAGGGTAACTTCCCGGAGGTGATCTCTGAATGGAGATCTGGCTATGCTTCGGGCCATCCTGGTCATAACCCGGAGCCCATTTTGTACGGGCATTTCTTAAGTACGCCTCCCCCTCTGTAAATCAGCCTTCTATGGTGAAGGCTTCCTGGGGCTGTATGCCAATTTCGTGGAGACATTGTCGATCTGCTTTGGGCATTGTCTCAGCTATGGCAGAAGCCCTTGGGGTCGGAGTTTGGTGTCGGGGGTCGGTTGCCTTTTGATTGGCGCTGGCTCGTTCCGGCCTTTTTCTTATGCGCTTGTGAAGCTGCTTCCGTTCCGGGGAATTCCCGAAGCTTGCTGATTTTATGGCGCTTGCGCGATCATGCCCCTTAGCAGCTGCTATTTAGGGTATGGCACAAATCGGGCATGGTATAGGTAGATATGTGCCATCATACTCGTGAGGAGCTTTTTATTGGGGCTGAGACTGGACCCGTGCTCTCGAAGAAGAGTGGGCATTTGTCATCTGAGGCCTATTTGTTCTTAATGGAGCGGGGTTCTTAAGGGCCAACTAGGGTTGGGCTACTAGAAGGTGTTTTGGTCGTTGAAGTAGGGCTTTGCCGGGCTTCGCTTGTGGGTAGGTTTCGGCATGATCCCTCCGTTATCTTGCGATTTTTGAGCTTATTTGAAGGTCGGACTATGGGCTGTAAAGAACTGTTGCCTTGATTTCTTTCGAAGAGATTCGGATTCGGGAAACAGCGTGTGCCCGACTGGGCATAGTTTACTAAGCTGAACCGAGGGATTTGGAAGGAGTGCAGTGATTTATCGCTTGATGAATTTTTAAGCCGGAGGCCGGGGCGGGGCCTTAGAAGGGTGAGTTGTTTGCTTGAGCGAAGGTGTCGGGGCGTGGGTTGCCCGGCACGGTTTACGCGCTGGATGCCTTGAAAAGAATTAGGCCGGAGGCTCTGCTTAGGCGCCGTTTTTGGGGAGCGTCGACCTGGCCACTCTGTGTTTTGCCTCTTACAGGACTATGTGTAGCGGAAAGAAGCGGCATTCTTATATAAACATATCATAAAAATTGAGAGGGAGTCATGAAATTTACTCCTTTGTATTGCTTTTGATCTTGGCGGACTGGTTTCCGTTGTTTCGGCGGGGGGACCTCCGGATTAGGTTTGAACCGATCGTATTCTAGGGGCCAGGGACCTTTGAGTGCTATTTTTGGCTTGATGTGGAGCAAGGAGCGGAAACCTTTACGTTTGTCTAGCTGGTTTCAGGCCTTGAGTCAGGTTTTGTCGCGAGCCTGCCTGTTCTTTGATCTTTTTGGTTGCGTGGCGGGCGAATGTTCGAGCACGAGGTTGTGATGAGTTAGATACCAGGTCGGGGGGCAAAAAATGACAGCTTACTCAAGGAGGAGGGAAGCACGATGCGCTAAAGTTAAGTTACGAAGAAAACCCTCGATCGTATGGCAAAAAATAGCAAAGACGTACGTGAGTTCGGATTCGGAGGAAAATCTTTGAGGGAGTTTTACGCCAAAAGGGGGCTTTGATCTTTCGAGGGAGATTGAGAGCCAAGAAGAGGAGCATTGAATGGCCACATTCCTGCTTGTCCGATGCGAGGATAACTGAGGAGGAGACCGTGGGCCTATGACTGCCGGAAAAAAAGCGAGGATCGTTTTCTTGCCGTCCTTTGGTTATGTATACACAGTTTTCCAATATTCTAACGCAGGTTGGGGCTGCGCTTACCTCGTCACCTAGTCAGAGGCAGTTTTCTAAACAGATCGTAGCCCGCTATAGGTAGTTGAAGGAAAGGAGCGCCCGAGCGTATAAATATTACCTTAATGGATTGTACAGCTTGTTAAAGAGATATTTCCCAAAATATAGATGAGACGCGTTTCGAGACATAATTTGTTCCCGGGCAGGAAAACTCACGCCTCCCAAGACTCTAAATAATTAGTGTTTATGCGGGCTCAAGGTTATCTTGTGTTACCCATCCCTACCCAAAAAGAGTCCAAGGAGGCATACCGAGCGCCCAGAGTCAGAGCTTGACATAGACAAACACAACTCTCGAAAGCAATTTCGAAATAGAGCGGCGTCTCCGGTTATTGGTTTAAACGGTATCCGTAAGACATGCGAGGTATCGTCACGACCGAACGTGGCTATTATTCATAATATTCGCAGTGAGACAGCGCACAGGGCGGTTTGTCTTTATAACTCAGAAGTAATGGCCTTGGTCGTCTTGGCTTTGTTTCAACTTATTTGGGTCCAGTCTCCAGTCGCGTTGCGATTTGAGCTTTAATCGAACCCCCGTATAGTTTTTTCCCTACCTGTCCTAATTCAGGTTGTGTGGCACAGATAGCTGCATGTATGTGTCACGTCTATTGATTGCTTATCGGGTATTTGCTCGGCGGGGGGAGCTATCTCCGGTGCTGGTGTGCTGGGAGTTCTCGGATGGCTTTGCAACTGAGCAATGGCCAGTTGTTGTGCCTGCAACATTTCAAAAATAACGTGAAGACTAACTTCCTGTTCTTCCCGGGCCGGGGGTTTTTGAACTTCTTGTCAGTCACTGTGTCGCACGCTTCTGTCAGTGTAAGAAGTTTTGTTGACTTGCTGTGCGTCCTGTGAGTCCGCGTCCGCTAGTACTGGTCCGGGTGTGTTATCGGGATCCTGTAGTGGTGCTCCGGCGGCCGAGATAGCTACACCATTTTCCCCGTGATATTCGAGGCGGTCGTTCTCAACCCTATTTACTGAGCCAGACATTTTTACCTGAACTTAAAGGATCTTGGACAAGAAAAAGTGTGAAAGATGATATGCTTTTGTGTAATGAAACTAGCAAGAAAATAATCACTATTAGTTTTAGCCCCACGGTGGGCGCCAAACTGTTTACCGTGAAAATGGTAACGACAATTAAATTTGTAAAATGGGACTCTAAAAATACGTGATCCATCCCCGAGCTAGTTGTTAGAGCAGACGGTGCTAATAATATGCAATTTAACGATGGAGCGTGAGCTAAAACGAGATAAGGTTCGAACCAAAGGGCCTGCTGCCCCGAATACGAGCCTGGCCGATGAGGACTTCAGGGTCGACTTCGAGGTTGAACTCGAGCAATCGGGGGTATTCGGGGATAACCAAGGATGATATAACGGTTAGAGATATGATCAAATAAAGCTCTTTATAGCCAAAACTAAATTATATGATGAAGAACACATATAAAGGCGAAAGATATCAAAGTATCCTCAGATCAGTGGGAGCCAATAAGTTTTTAGAGAGAAGAGAGAGAGAAGATATTATTGCACTTTTGTAGAATTGTTGGAGCTCTGCCTTACAGGGTATTAATGACTCTCCTTTTATAAGAGGGGGGAGCCCAAACTTAGTACAAGAGACGTTGCGTGATAAAGAAAAGGAGATGGGACAGCCAACTAGCTTTATGACGTGTGCGTGGGCCGACGTTGAGCTACTCGAACAGACTTAGTCGACCCCAGATACGTTCTTCAAGAACTTTTTGCGTTCGTCGGGGTTTCGGTCGATGTTACCTTTGGCTGGATGTCGACATATCTCGAGGAAAATGGCCGGCTCGAGATCCCGGACCTCTAGAGTGATCTGTCGAAGCATTTTGCTAATGAGAAGTCGGTCCTCCGATTTCACCGTGCATAGCTTCACCAACTATCGCTCCAAACAATGCTCAACATGCCTCATTAAGGACTTAGTACCAATTTGCCGTGCATTGTAACATAAAACAAGATGACAATGATTACATCTTACTTTTCACCATCCATCATCACCTTCTTCAATCCTTTCATAGTGACTCCAAACATGTGAGATAGCTTTGAGACCACAAAGTCGAGGCATGGTTACACCAATTAAACATAAAAAGAAAAAATATTAAGTCAAGTAATATTTGTAAACATACTATATGTTTTATAAGTTGAATAATTAACTTATCAAAGTTTTAATTCACAACTATCTACGATTCTACACATCATCATCGCAGGGTTCGTTTCCAAGTTTGGCAAAATCTATGAGAATATATATTAACAAGTCAAACAACAAAAATATTAAATAAACTATTTATAAAAATAATATACAATCAAACAAAATAAAATATTGCTACCTTGTTCTAGTTGCTCGAGAACATCTAAATCTTCCTCAACACTTACAGGTAATGGCTCACTCCGAAGCCAATCTTGAAGGTACACTAGAACTTACACCAATTTAGGAGTCAATGAACTCCTAAATGAATCAAGAATACGTCCTTAATATCGATTGAACTGATTGAGATTGTGATGTCGCATTTGAATTAGAAGCTCCACTTTCACCAATCACCTTATCAATCATGATATTTTCAGCCATGCGTTTGTGTCGCTGTGAGTATGAATTTAAAAGAAATAAAACAGCGAGGCAACAAAATCTTAAAAAACGAATTAGAAGAATCTAGACATAAGGCAACTGAATTCTTAAAGCCGATTCTACTTTCTCTGTGATTTCATTCTTAAATCTGATTCTACTTTCTCTGTGATTTTACAATAAAACACATAAAAATTCAAAACAGATACAAATCAACAGTTTTCTGTTGATTTTAGCGAAACAGATAATTGCAAAAATAGATAAAGGAACTCAACAGTCAACAGACTGGCCAAACCTAGGGCACAATAGGCAAAAAGTTGCAATTATAAGAGTTGTGAATCCTATAAATTTATAGCTGACCTTTACAGAATTGGGGATCAACGATTGCTGCCACATTTCTGTTCCACTATAGGCAGTGGAAAACAAATGGAAACTAAAGAAAATTCTATCCTAAAATTGACTTGACAACACACGATTTCACTAATTTCTTAATCATTGAACACTGTAAACCTGGAAAGAACCACATACGCTGATATGGCCTTTCCCTCAAAATTTCTTATTAAGGATAAAGGAACTTGAACAAATTAATTTCCTACTAGTTGTGATGGAAAATCAAAACAGAGCATAAACGATTCCCTAAAAAACAACTGATTAGAAAAAATGACATGAAGAATGAAGGCAAAAATAAACTGAGCATAAACGATTGAATCAACTGAAAATGAAGATGAAGGCAAGTAGGCAACCGAATATGAAGATGAAGCAACTAAAAACTTATACGAAGAATGAAGATGAAGCTGAAGAATGCGGTTGAAGAGTGAAGTGAAGAGTCTGAACTGACTCTGAAGAATGCGGCTGAGGCTGAGAAAGAATAGGAAAGAATAAAGCCCTAGCATATCTGCATATGTATATACTTAAGGGTAAACTAGTAATTTCGTTAATCCTTATTGGGTTATCGGTTAACCCAATAATAGAATTGCCAAATCGAGGCCCAAACCAATAACCCAATAGTGGAAAGATTCTAAAATGTTACCGAACCGTTAACACAATAACCCAATACCGATAACCCAATAAATAATTAACGGTTCGGGTTATCGGTTTTACCTGATATATGCCCAGCCCTATGTTCAATATGTGTTTTGAAAGTTCTTGTTATGTTGTGTTACTATTTGAGAATATGTTCAAAGTATGGATTGTATATCAAAGGTGATGACTTCAAGTCGTGGTTCAAAGGAAAGCTATTATGCTAAATTGTGGAAGAAATCTCAATGTGATTAAGACTCTTATTTGCTCACATGTGTACTTGATGTCTAGAATAAAAATGCTTGTTGTTGAAAATCCATGATGATGTTTGAAAGTGGAAGAGGTGAGAATGAATCATGAAATACAGCTAACGTGCCAAGAATGATATTATAATTGTGGCCACTAGTGCATATGAAATGTAAAGATGTGAAAGAAGTATGAAACGAGATGATTGAAAGAAAAGGATGATGTCTCGGATGGGATAGCCTAGCTGATCGGGTTGTGATCGAACGCCATGCCGCACACATGGTGGTGATTGTGCTGGAAATTGTAATTGAAATTATCATTGTAGGAGATGTCTCGAATGAGACGGCTTAGCCGATTGGGTCGTGATCGGACTCCATGCTTAAAGTACGGTGGTACTGTGAACAGTGGCATACCGGTACTAATGATCTCCCAACCTAAAAATATGGAAATTACTTGGAAACTTATCTTGTTCTTAACTTGATGTTTTGGTATTGTTTGAGGCTTCCATTGATTTTATGATTGTTCCTCTTTGTATTCTTACTCATTCTATTGAGAGGGTGTTTAGTCATACATACTAGTTCTATTCGATGGTACTAACGTCCCTTTTGCCCGGGGCACTGCATTTTTAATGGATGCAGGTGGTTCCACAGCAGGCGGCATTGATCAGTGATAGCGGTACACTCTCTTCCCAGTAGACTTGGTGAGCCCCACTTTATTTGGGGGTCATGTATCTTTTGTTCCTCATGTATTATTTTTGAGGTATAGCCGGGGCCTTGTTGCGCGCACTATCATAGTACTATTTTGTATCTATTAGAGGATCCGTAGACATAGTGTGGGATGTATATTGGTGCTGGGAAAGTTAACAAGTTATGTGGTATTTTAATCACTTGTTCCACTTCAAACTATGAAAATATGTGTATTTTGAGACTTTAAAATGAAGTAACTAATGGTAATGAACTGGTATTGTATACATGCTCTCCTTATTGTCTAATTAATGAAAATATGTATTCTCTTTAATCATGAGTGAGTTTGGGTAGAAAGTATCTAACAGGCTTGTGCTCCCCGAGTTTGGGGCGTGACAGCCAGCGTGATAGTTTTGGTGTGACAATCCAGAATAGCATGATAGGGTGACAACCACTTCATGCCCAAGATAACATCAAAGTCTACCATATTGAGTTACAATAGATCAACTCTGGTCTCAAAACAACCAATAATAACTAAATACGACCGATACACACGGTCCCCAACAATAGAATCTCCCACAAGCGTGGACACATATATACGAAAACTCAAAGAATTGCGAGATATATACAAATACGGAGCAAAGTAAGATGACACATATGAGTATATGGAGTCTGGATCAAATAAGACAGATGCATCTCTATGACAAACCGAAGCAATAACTATGATGATTGTGTCTGATGCGACTACCTCCATTCTAGCCAGAAAAGCATAGAATCTGGTCTAGCCTCCCCCTCCAGGGCAAGACCAACCTGCCTAACCTCCACCCCAAGATGGTTGTGCAGGTGGAGCGACAACTGGAGAAGCAACCACGGCCTCAGAAATCTGTGGACCTGGTGGAATACATGGACCTATGTAGTTTGTGAAGGTGCACCCTTCCTGAGTTTGGGGCAGTCCTTCACCATATGTTAGGTATCATCACACTCAAAGCAAGCTCTCGGTGGGCGTGGCTGCTTAAGCTAGCTCGGGCCTGGTCGGATGGACTGATCGTTGAAAGAACCCCGTGCAGGAGGTGCACTAGACGCTCGTGGTGCATAATGGGCAACCTGAGACCTCGGAGTAGCCAGAGCACCACTAGAAGCTGGAAGTGCTGAATGAACTGGATGAGTCACAAAACCTCTACCATGACGAGCTGTAGCTGCAACGTGGCCACCACTAAATCCTCCAGTACCTCGAGGTCTTTTAGCCTCCCTATCCTCTCTCTTACGGCCCCGCATACCCTTCGACCTCTGTGCAATATCTACCTCCTGCTGATACGGGGTATCTGTCTCCAAATCTCGAGCCATGATGAATCTAATACCATAGTTGAGCCCTTCGATGAATCGGCGGACCCACTCTCTGACTGTAGAAACCAAGGCAGGTGCATGCTTCAACAACGCACTGAATCTGACAGCATACTCTGACACTGTCATAGTACCCTGGCGCAGCCACTCAAACTCCACGCGCCATGCATCCGAAGGGTTTGGGGAACAAACTCTCTCAAGAACATCTTTGAAAACTGAGTCCATGTAAGTGATGTTGTATCTGCTGGGCTACCCTCCTCGTAAGCCTGCCACCACTGATACACTGCTCCTCACGGCTAGAATGTAGTTAAAGCAACCCTACTCGTCTCCGCAATACCCATGGTGCGGAGAATACGATGGCACTTCTCTAGAAAACCCTGTGCATCCTCTATAGCTAGGCTGCTGAAAGTAGGAGGATGATAATTGTTGAACCTCTCAAGTCTAAGCTACCCGAACCTCAGGCTGAACCAAAATGATAGGATGCACTGGCATAACCTCTAGGACCTAATCAACACGGACCCACTACTCTGAAGTACGGGCCGCGGGAGTCTGAGCTCATCTTCAACCCTGAGATGTAGCTGGAGCAAGTGGAATCGACCCCGCCTGAGTTATAGTACCGAACATGCTCAAGAATTGTGCTTGGGTCTCCAGAAGTGCAGGGGTGACAACAGGAATCTCGGGTGCTTGTCCCCCAACTAGAGCTACTGGTGGCTCCTCAATCACTGCTCAGGCAGGTGCTTTAGCTACACCATATGCCCCTCCTCGGCATTTGCCCCGGCCCCGGCCTCTCGTGGCTCTAGTAGGGGGCACGGGTGTCTGATTATCAGATCCAGCAGTGCGTGTCCTCACCATATGTGAGAGAATAGAAAGACAAAGATCATAATTTCGAATTCAACAAATTCACACGATAAGAAATCAAAGAAGTGAAGTTTCCGAACAGTTCCGTAGCCTCTCGAAGATAAGTACAGATGTCTCTGTACCGATTCGCAAGACTCTACTAAACCTGCTTATGACTTGTAACACCTATGAACCTAGAGCTTTAATCCTAACTTGTCACGACCCCATTTTCCCACCTTAGAATATCGTGATGGCACCTAGTCTAAGACTAGGTAAGCCTAACATTCATGAATACTTAACGAAATTTTACAGTAAAGTAAATATGATAATTCGATGAACTCATAACAAATCTCAAACAGAACCTCCATAACAAAACTCCCATATCCGGTGGAACTAATTCATAAGATCTACACGAATACACAGTAAAATCCCTAGTACAACACTGTCTAGATAGAGAGTAAACAATAGTAAAATAAAGACAGAAGGTGATTTCGAGGCTTGCGGACGCCGAGCATGTATACCTTGAAGTCTCTGAACTGTACACTCACTAATGCGTAGCCTGAGTCGAGGTACCTGGATCTGCACAAAATGTGCATAAGCGTAGTATGAGTACACCACAACGGTACCCAGAAGTATCAAGCCTAAACTCAGTAGAGTAGTGACGAGGCAAGGTCAAGACACCTACTAGGATAAGAAAAAAGGAAACTGAACAAATATAGTATAGTCTAAGAATGAATCGAAGAAATAGTGGCAATAAAGCAATACAACAAGGTATGATACAACTGAATTTAACGCAATAAAGGCAACAAGGAAGGCACACATAATAAGAACATCAAGAAAATAATGCGGAGAGATAAAAGTGATGTAAAAGAGAGACAACAACAAAAATCACAACCAAAGTACTGCTTCAGACTCTCATTTCACAATCACAACCACAATCTTTCCTTATACCGCCGTGTGAGCCATATATTTAGATAGTTTTGAAAATATTTTTTCCGAAATAGCTACACGCACTTTAGTCCACCTTATTTCGCTTCGTGGCTTCAAGTAATTCCCTTACTAGCAACACTCACATAGATCCCACCTTATGCCACCACATGCACAACGTTCGTGATGCACAATTAGCCAACCTTCCACGAAAGCGACCAATCCTCCTTGAATGCAAAGTGAAAAAATCATCTTCCAGCAAAGACCCTACATGATCGCGACCTATTCTTCGCGATCGCGAAGAGTGAAACCAGAAGCCCTGAAACCAGCAATTCCAACACATGAACACACGGTCCGGACTCAATAGGAAACACACCTGGGGATCCCGGGACCCAATCTGAAAATACCATCAAATCCTATAGCACAATACGAACTCGCTCGAAGCCTCAATTCACATCAAACAACATCAAAATCATGAATCGCACATCGATTCAAGCCAAATGAACTAACGAACTTGGAACTTCTAAAACTAATGTTGAATCATATAAAATCACCTCCGAATGACCTCAAATTTTTCACACAAATCATAGATGACACAACGGATATATTCCAAATTCCAAAAAACAAAATCTAGACCCGATATCAATAAAGTTAACTCTCGGTCAAACTTCTCAACCTTCCAAACCTTCAACTTTCTAACATTCACCAATTCAAGTCAAAATGACCTACGGACCTCCAAATCAATATCCGGACACACTCCTAAGTCCAAAATCACCATACAGAGTTGTTAGAATGATCAAAACTCCATTCCAGAGTCGTCTACACAAAAGTCAAACTCTGGTCAACTCTTTCAACTTAAGATTCTATCTTTGGGACTAAGTATCTCAAATAACTCCGAAGCTCACCTGAAACCAAACCAACCACTCCGGCAAGTTACATAACTACAATTTAACATAGAGGAGGCAATAAATAGGGGAAGGGGCTAATATACACAAAACGACCGACCGAGTCGTTACACCATGTTGGAAATTCATGCCACTTTCTCTCAGCCAATGGCATCATGCCACGTCGCCTATCTCCCACAATCACAAAACAAACGCAAAGAATCTGGATTGTTGGCCTAGAGCATCAATGGCCCATATTGATTCCTGTGTTTTCCTTTATTTCAAAAACCTTTTGCCCGACGTTATCCCAACCGTTAGATTACAAAGATCTAACGACCACTAATTTTTTTATCAAAAAACAAACTAATAACTTTTGTTAGCCAAAATATCAAGTCCGTTGATCAAATGATCCAACGGCCTAGATCTCATATTTCACATTAAACTAACCTAACACCCCTAAACCCTTATTCATTTGCAACCCTACCCGGCCGCCTCTCTTTCCCTTTCCTCTTTTCTTTCTCTCACCCGTCAAACCATCAATCACCAGAAACCTTGCAAAAATTTGTACAAGGTCACAAATTCGAGCGTCAAGACATTCAATTTGTCCCCTACTTCCGTGAATCATGTTGATTACTTTTGTTTTTATCATCAAAATTCAAAAAGGCCCAATTTGAACCCTAAACCTAAATCGTGCTACTATTCTCATCGTTCTTTCACATCTATGGCATGTATGACCATGTCTTCAAATTTTTTATAATTATTCTTTATCTATAGGTCAAACGCAGTAACCTCTGGGCATTGGGGTTTGACCGCTGGTTCGATGGTTTCAACGGTCGACTCTTCTCAGGTAAATCCCATAGTGTTTTTCCCCTTCCTTTGCTTCTATTTTTCACATCAATTGCTATCATCATCCGTGCAATTGTCACACCTCAATATCGATTTGAAATCAATTTAAACCCTGGACATAAATGCCACTATAAAAAGGGGCATTCAATTCTTTCAACTAACATCCATCGAATATTATTTGAAATAAATAAGAAAGAAAGAAAAAGGTTAAAGCTTAAGGTTTCCTCACTAAGCACTCTCTGATTTTCTATTTTCTTTTCTTTTCTCTAGTTCTGAGTTCAATTGCTGTATTGGTCTTCAGTTTGGATCCCTGAACGGCTATTGAACACTTCTTAGTTGGTTTACTGCCCTATAGAAGGTCAGTGCCTCCTGACCCCTCTTTTTACTGTGAATTAGTCGTATGGTTCTATGTGATTTCTTAACTAATTTTCCATCATTTATGTTAGTTGTTGATGACATGAACGTGTGTTTGTTATGAGCAGTCTTTGCATGCTATTTCCACTATTAACTTAGGAACTTTCTGGTTGAAATATGCCACATTGATACTGTTATTGAATACATGTAATTAAACTTTAGCTTTCATCACACAATTAGTAAAAATGACTCTAAGTCAAGTAATATTTTGTGATCGACCCTGTTAAGATTCTGTGACTAAGATAAGAATGATTTTTATACATTATTTACCACTATTGTTTGAACAATGATACTATGTCAACTGAAATCATGTTCTTAAGATTATCTTTGTGTTTATGTACCTCTAGGTTATTCAACCCTCCTACTTGTGACAACGTGTTAATCTTATAGATAGAATCTGTGTGCTTCATGTCATGTATTCGATCTATCCACTTTACTAAGTCTTGGATGGTAAGTGTGAGATGATAACCTGCTGGTTCTCCATGTTTTATGACCCCCTGTATGGTTGTTGCCTTTAGACACTTTTAAAGTGTCATGACTAGTTAAATCCTATAATGGTAAATATAGCACATAATATGTTAGTCAAGTAATTAGTTCTATGTATGTTATTGTGGAATAAAATTAGGATCTTAAACTTCTTTGAAACACTGTCAACACTTACCACATTGAACTATTTTGTCACCTATGAAGTTTTGTTGTTCTGGTTCAATTCCTACTTTTTGTGTTAACTTGTCAGACTCTAAATAACAGCATGCTCATGCCATTGTAGTAGAATTATCTCTATGTGCCCTCTGTGGTAATTTGACCATACATAGAATTATCTCTATGTGCCCTCTGTGTCTTAGCTATTGACTAGAAGTAGGTGTTTAATAGTATTTGGATGTGAAACTTGTTGTTACACCCCATGTTTTCGTACATGAAAGTATGCCATGAGTAAATTGATAAAAGCTCGGAAAATGAGATGTAACATCTCGCATTTTCGTACGTTAAAGTTTTGTCGTAAGCTAATCGACGTAAGATCGGGAATGAGGTTGTTATTATAAGCATTATGTTCTTTCAAACAAGTGATAAGTAAATTCGTGAAGGTTAGAGGGTAAACGAATCAAAGAAAATGTGTTTCGTCGAAGTTTGACATTTTGGGATAAAATGCGGTCCGAGCTATAATATCCGGTGTTTATGGACTAGTGCCATAAAAGGTACCACATGACCATGATAGTAAGGTGTATAAGGTATGTTAAAAGTGAGTAGTATTTTAAATAATTTAAGAAGATTCTTAATTATGTGGATAATTGGTTAATGGGGGAATTAACAAGTTAATTATTGATTAGTGGTTGGTTAACTAAAGTCTTTGGATAAAGACCAAGCCAAAAAGGTGGCAGCCCCCATTCCAAGATTTGTGACTCCTATATTAGGAATGAAAGGTGTTACACTTGAAGAACTTAGGTGACACTAAGCTAGACATGTGGGGCCCACCTAATAATTAAGGATAACTTTCCAAATTCAACATTATCTTCAAATCTCTTAAGAAAAGAACATAGTAATGTTCTTTCTAAGAGAGTTCAACCAAGCTTTCCATTTTCATGTAACGTTATTCCTAAACTCTTAAGAAGAGTTTTAGCAAGCTTTCCATTACATAACATTGATTCTAAATCTCTTGAGAAAGAGTTTCAACAAAGATGATTTTGCAATAGCAACGTTATTGCTTTGAGCATTTCATACTGATTGTTCCCTATTTTGATCTCGCCATTACGTGTTTCGTCGCTATTAACGTGTGTTAGAGGGACTGTCAAGAGAATCGACTCAGGTATATTAAGGCTATCCCTTCTTTTCTTTTGGCATGATCCATACGATATAAACGAAACGAGCAAATGCACAACTTTCAGAAATGACTCTACTCACAGAAATGCTAGAGATGTGTATGTTCCTGATTCCCCATATGTCTTATTATTCTATTGTCAGTTCATAGGTCTTAGAAAATACGTAAGTTGATAAAGTTTACTTCATGATATTAATTAGAGATTAATGGCCTTATGACATTCCGAGAGATTTTATTGACGTACTTCTCATGCATTGCGTTCATTTATACATGTACATTGACCCATGACCAGACGGCGTTATATATACGTATATTATATGTATATGGGATATGGGAAAAGGTTACGGTGTTATATACACACCACCACCTGATCATCTGGTATACGTTGATGATTCGCCTACAGTGGCCGAGATGATATGATGGGATGCCCTTAGAGGCTTGATGATGTTATGAACGCATATACCCATGCATGGTATCACATTTACATGCTTATGCATGACATTATAATATTAAATGATTCACAGAGCTATTCAGATATATATGTCGAGTCTTTTACTCTATGTTTCTCTAATGTATATTGTATACCAATTTTCATTCCTTACATACTCGGTACATCATTAGTACTGATGTCCCTTTTGCCTGGGGACGCTGCGTTTCATGCCCGCAGGTCCGCTAGACAGGTTGAGAGTCCTCCAAGTAGGCTATCAGCTCAGCGGAAGATGTTGATGCGCTCAATTTGCTCCAGAGTTGCTTATTTGGTCAGTATGATTTGGACGTGTATTGTTTAGTATGACGGGGCCCTGTCCCAACCTTTATAGTATTTATCTACTCTTAGAGGCTTGTAGACATATGTCATGTACGTAAAAGATTGTATGGCCTTGTCGGCCTATGTTTAGTGTACGAGTGATCATTTCGGTCTTATAGGCCCGTATGTCTAATGTGTAAGTTGGTATTACATGTTTTATTCTACTTATCCTACGGAAGCCTTTCTGTCTCATTTACCTATGATAGCATGATACAAAAAGATACGTTATGTTGGTACTCGGTTGAGTAAGGTACCGAGGGCCAATCGCAGCCCATCGGTTTGGGTCGTGACAGAAGTTGTATCAGAGCAGTTCTATCCTAGGGAGTCTACAAGCCTTGTCTAGTAGAGTCTTGTTTATGGGTGTGTCGTGCACCACACTTATAAGCAGGAGGCTACAGGGCATTTAGGACTGTCACTCTTTCTTCTTGCTCTAGATCGTATGGTAGAGCTCACTTACAAGAATTCACATTCCTAAATTCTATTATTTTCGTAATACAAAGATACCTACATCCAGAAAGACAATTGGTAAGGGATTGAATGCGGCTGTGAAAGAGTTGAGTTGGAGGAACTCGAATTTGCATCATGCTTATGATGAGTAAATGTAGGGTCTCCAGCAGATCATGTGTGTACTAAGACGTGTGAGCTTCTGGAAAGGGAGCCCTAAGGCATAAATATCTATCCACCCATATGGTAAAAAAGCAACGAGAGATTAGAAGGTAGATACAAGCTTCAACAAGTAAAATGAGCAAGATGAGAAGGGTACAAGGCACCCAATTAATGAAGATTATCGGTATTTTCAACTCAGGCAGAAAATATAAGCATTGTGAGTTATCCTCAACAGTAATAGAGGTATGTATAATTGGCCACACCCATCTCAGTTATACGCTATTGGGGGCTAACAGGTGTAGTTTAAGAAAAGGACGGGATATCAGGATCCGGCTGGGGATAGAGTAACCCAAAATGGTGAATTGATTGTTTGCGTTAGTTGACATTTCCGAAGGATATTAGCAAATATGCTAATAGATCTCCTTGCGAGACACCCAAATGGTGCACTCTAAAATAGTACAACTGGATATGAGTACTATAAAGATAGACACTGGAAGCCTTGAAGGGATAAATATTACCTTAGTGTGGCTCGCGTCCCTAGTAGAGCGAGAACGTTAAGCAACCCGAAGAGCCACTGGATGGAGCAAAGGGGAGCTAAAAGCAAAAGAATGTCTTGTTCGAGTTTTCAGAATAAAGTGATAGGCATAAATGTTAGCGGGAAATAAGAAAAGAGTTAATGAAGCATTATGAGTAAGAAATGATACATGGATGACAATGGTAGATCAAAAGATGACAGTATTACTCTATAGTCAAGTGAAGGAAGAGACGAGAGGTGGCAGGCCTTAGGACAACAAAAGAGTATATGCCATACAGTCGTGTCCTCATTTCGAGAAATAAGTTCGCAACTCTAATGCGATTACCAAAAGGAAAAGTTAGACCCCAGAGTAATAGAACCAATATGGATGGGTAAACAAGATAAACTAAACATGAATTAGGGACTGAGTGATTGATTATAGTCGGTATCATGAGAATTTCAGATTTCGTTCCGGCGATAATAGAATGGACAACAGAAGAAGATTCATGAGAAATTCAGAGAATAATTATTCAGGAATACGCTTCTCTAAAGCAAGCAATGTGAATAAAGTTAAGCTTAAGGGACTATGTGCCAGTTATACTGAGTATCACCCTCGTAAGTAAGGAATTTCGTTATCCTTGGTACAGAAGGATTACCGCAAGGCGAGTAAGGGTCATCGATGATATGAAAAGATGCCAAAGATGAAGAGGTAAAATATCTATGGGTAGATCGTCGTAGCACTAAATCTTAGTACTCCCCTAAAGAGGGGATATGGAGTGATATGACATTAAGTCAGAACTAAGTGGTTCTAGTAACTATGGAATGGTAAAGGAATAATGTAATAAAAATAAAAAAGGGATGAGATTGAACTTATTCAAAGCCTACTGATATGCTACGATTCTAGAACATTATGCAGACACGATGTCATGGAGAGAAAGTAAGGGTTCTGGCCCAGGATGTTTTTGATAAATAAAGGAGCCAGTGCAAGAGGTAAGTGAAGACAAAAGAAATAACCCAAGAATGATTACACGAAATACTGATATGAGAATGGACCAACGAGTAGTTAGTAGTTGATTCAGGAAAAGCCTAGTTATGGCTAGACAATAGGATACAGACAAATCAACAGATCGTGCAAGATAAACATGGTGAACCCTAACATGGGGAATTTAGTCTCGTAGATATGAAATCGTAACCTTGAGAAATATTAAGACAGGAGTTGGGGTAGTTAAAGGTACCGTATGAGTGTTTCGGAGATAAAAGAGAGTGCCACTGGAAAGACAATCAAAATATCAACTAAAAATAGCCCTACGAACACAAGGGCATGAAGGTAAGTAAGGATAATTACAAGTATGAAAGAACATCAAAATTCCGCTGGGTAAACGATGTAATAAGCTCGCATCCTTGCAAGAATTAGAATGTCCTCCCTAAATACTACAATGAAAGACTAGCTGAGAAAGCAAGGAAGAAGGCTTCAACCTGAGCTCAGTGACCTAAGGAGGGAATGGTCTTATAAGAACAGTCTCGCAACAACATTGTATGCACTCCATAAGAAAATGGCACCTACCGTGGCTAATGAACGGGAAGTAAAATCAAAAGTGATATCCAATATCATATGAGTTGTATGGAATTCCAATATGCGTGGGCACTAAGATAAGCTAAGATGCACACGAAAGGGGGAAGAAAGACCAGGAAAAGTAAAAGCTTACGTTTAAAGAAAGCTAAGCAGGAACAAAAGGAATTATTGGATCAATGATCCAAAGTTAGTTACGTATGGACGCACTTAAGAGTTTGGAGTTTTATACATGCAGCATAAACAGCTGTGGAAGATTCCGGTATAATTTAAAAGAAAGAATTGAGTCTAGGCCATAGATTTAATTGTTAAAGGATTATATCATGGATATTCCATAGAGCCCATGAAAGGCTAAACATAATAACTAATACCATGAACCGCAGATCAGGAGATAGCTTAAGCCTACATAAAGGCTGATTAGAAGAAGGAGGAAACTAAAGAGTTACATCAACGAAGTAAATCAGGAATCTGATTATTGGACCCGGAAAATTATAGAAATCCTGATTGAGCACATTACAGTGTCACTCTTAATATCAGAGGTACAGGAGGAATAGTAAAACAACCATATTCTATAACGGCCCTACGATAAAGCCGATTAGAAAAGTACCATCCTTATAAGAAGTCAGTACGAAGCTCCCACTGGATTGTGTATGCACCAGAGGTGCAAGTATTATAATAGAGCTTCAAGTTATGGACGTGAATTACACCTAGGTGGAAGGGAGGTCATGAAAGAGATAGAAGATACGATGCGAGATTTTAAGGTAAGTAAGGTAAAGGTGAACAACGTACGAGATACTCAAAGGCAGAAGATCGTGAATAGTCCATACTTCGGATAAAAGGCTAAAAGCGCGGAGATTCAGTATCTAGGAATAATAGCGGCATCATCGGTAGCATATCTTCCAGCCTATGGTGTAGGTATCGAGAAGCCTGACTAAGAGAGTAAAGAAGAGTTAGAGACGATGTGATGTCTCGCTTGATGTTCCAAAATGACATAAGGAAATCTATGATGCAAGCAAGTTGAAAGGTTGCAAGTAATATAAATAGATATGTGTAGGTCGCAAACTATTGTATGGTAAAGCGACAAGGTTCTAGAAGACATGAGTAAGGATAAGAAAGGGCGAGTTAGAAGGTAACAAAAATAGATAAGTCCTCAGGATTAAGCCCATGAAAACAAGAAGAGCAGATGGCTTCTCTAAGTTATACAAAGCTCACTATAGCCTGAATGAACTCAAAGGTGTCTAAGACTAATAGCATTCAGAAGAGATGGAATGCTGCCTGGTAATAGAATGAGGGTGCAATTGTGATAGATAAAGGATGACATTTGGGCCTTTGATTGAGTAATGAGCTGACGAAGAAAAGAAATGGGATCTTATGAATTGGACAGGATTAAAATACCCACGTAAGGTGAATCACATTGGGATGCTGTGAGATACGGTTATGAAAGCATGGTATCGCCCCAGGTAGATCAGTCTAATCATTTCAGATGTTCCCCGATGAGACGTGAACCCTAGCGGCAGTGTTACATAAAAGGTTATGTTATCAGGGGTAGATTATAGATCAATATTGAGGTGAATCAATAATGGATGGAGAAAAGTTATAAAGTATGAGATGAGATTAGGCCGTCATTCTTAAGATGAACAGTAATATGGAAGTATTACAGGACATAGATTTATACATATTGGATAAACAATGAAAGTAACCTGGAATTTGGTAGCAGACCTCAGTAACGAGAAATCGAGGTAAGAGTTATGGTATAGTATGACCTACTTAGATGAAGTAAATTCATACGGATGGATAATCGGGTCTATGAAATAAGATATAGAAATATTTGTAAGTTCGACAAAATACCGGGCGAAGAACTTCAGTAATGGCTAAAAATCGGAGGAAAAAGGAAAGAAGAGACGCATAAGCGCACTAACAAGGTCAGAGTCGTACATGCTGCATGATAGAAGGTAGCAAATGTTATGAGACTAGAAGGATGCCGACCATAAGTCGTGGTGTGAGAAAGAGGCCAAAAGGGGGGAATTCCCTGGCCTTTGGATTTATTCACAGAACAGTTGCCTAGATGGCAAGGAGAGTAATAAATTATCGGAAGACATAGGCTATGAAAATGATAAATTCACCAGTCAACATTCGAGGACAAATATTTCAAAGGGGGGAATGATGTTACACCCCATATTTTTGTACATGAAAGTACGCCATGAGTAAATTGATAGAAGCTCAAAAAATGAGATGTTACATCCCGCATTTTCATACGTTAAAGTTTCGTCGTACGCTAATCGACGTAAGATCGGGAATGAGGTTGTTATTATAAGCATTATGTTATTTCAAACAAGTGATAAGTAAGTTCGTGAAGGTTAGAGAGTAAACGAATCAAAGAAAATGAGTTTCGTCGAAGTTTGACATTTTGGGATAAAATACGGCCCGAGCTATAATACCCGGTATTTATGGACTAGTGCCATAAAAGGTACCACATGACCATGATAGTAAGGTGTATAAGGTATGTTAAAAGTGAGTAGTATTTTAAATAATTTGAAAAGATTCTTAATTATGTGGATAATTGGTTAAATATTGGTTAATGGGGGAATTAACAAGTTAATTATTGATTAGTGGTTGATTAACTAAAGTCTTTGGATAAAGACCAAGCAAAAAATGTGGCAGCCCTCGTTCCAAGATTTGTGACTCCTATATTAGGAATGAAAGGTGTCACACTTGAAGAACTTAGGTGACACTAAGCTATACATGTGGGGCCCACCTAATAATTAAGGATAACTTTCCAAATTCAACATTATCGTCAAATCTCTTAAGAAAAGAACATAGTAATGTTCTTTATAAGAGAGTTCAACCAAGCTTTCCATTTTCATGTAACGTTATTCCTAAACTCTTAAGAAGAGTTTCAACAAGCTTTCCATTACATAACATTGATTCTAAATCTCTTGAGAAAGAGTTTCAATAAAGATGATTTTGCAATAATAACGTTATCGCTTTGAGCATTTCATACGGATTGTTCCCTATTTCGATCTCGCCGTTACATGTTTCATCGCAATTAACGTGTGTTAGAGGGATTTTCAAGAGAATCGACTCATGTATGTTAAGGCTATCCCTTCTTTCCTTTTGGCATGATCCATACCATACAAACGAAACGAGCAAATGCACAACTTCTATAAATGACTCTATTCATAGAAATGCTAGAGATGATTATGTTCTTGATTCCCCATATAACTTATTATTCTATCATCTGTTCATGGGTCTCAGAAAATACGTAAGTTGATAAAATTTACTTCATGATATTAATCGGAAATATAGAGGTCTTATGACGTTCTGAGAGATTTTATTGACGTACTTCTCATGCATTGCATTCATTTATACATGTACATTAACCCATGACCAAATGGCGTTATATACGCGTATATATATATATTATATATATATGGGATATGGGAAAAGGTTACGTCGTTATATACGCACCACCACCTGATCATCTAGTATACGTAGATGATTCCCCCACAGTGGCGGAGATGATATGATGGGATGCCCTCAGAGGCTTGATGATGTTATGATGCATATACCCATGCATGGTATCACATTTACATGTATATGCATGACATTATAATATTAAATGATTCACAGAGCTATTCAGATATATATATATGTCGAGTCTTTTACTCCATGTGTCTCTCATATATATTATTTATGAATTTTCATTCCTCACATACTCGGTACATCATTTTTACTGACGTCCCTTTTGCCTAGGGACGTTTCGTTTAATGCCCGCAGGTCCGATAGACAGGTTGAGAGTCCTCCAAGTAGGCTATCAGGTGAGCGAAAGATGTTGGTGCGCTCCATTTGCTCCGAAGTTGCTTATTTGGTCAGTATGATTTGGACATGTATTGTTTAGTATGGCGGGGCCCTGTCTCGACCTTTATGGTATTTATCTACTCTTAGAGGCTTGTAGACTTATGTCATGTACGTAAAAGATTTTATGGCCTTGTCGGCCTATGTTTAGTGTATGAGTGATCATTTTGGTCTTATAGGCCCGTATGTCTTATGTATAAGTTGGTATTACATGTTTTATTCTAGTTATCCTACGGCAGCCTTTCTGTCTCATTTACCTATGATAGCATGATACGAAAAGATACGTTATGTTGGTACTCGGTTGAGTAAGGTACCGGGTGCCACTCGCAGCCCATCGATTTGGGTCGTGACACTTGTTGTGGTTGAAATCCCTCTCCTTGATACAAGCACTGCTCGAGGTTCATGTGACCCTCGTGAACTCTAAAGTGGCAAGGGTTCAAAGGGGATCATATCTATAAATGAGGATTTATACCGAGCCTTTAATCACTAACCTCTATTAATACTCATAAGTGTATCTAATTTTAAATAAGCATATCTTAAAGGACGATTTCTCATAAAACCAAAACTATGATAAAGTACATAAACAACCCATTTTCTTAAATAATGAACTTCAGATAAGGACTTAGAACATTTTGCATACTTTAAGCACCTCACTAAGCATAATATAGATACTTCTTTCCTCGAACTTAGCCTAAGGAGCTACCTCAAGTGGATTTTGAGGGGTGCCTACACCTTCCCCTTAGAATAACTAGAACCCTTATCCAAATCTCACCGGTTAGCGGACCATTAGGATAATAATTTTTCAAACACATAGGTACCCTAATATACCTTAGAATATTAAGTGACGACTCTCTTTAGCAACTTTAGATGAACCATTAGTTGTGTTTTGTTTTGACGAGTGCAAAATAGGGTGCAACAACATGGTGACTCTTTTGGGGATTTTTCACACTTAGGTTCTGATCTTAGCAGATTTAGGCTAGACTTGAATTTTAGGGATGTTTGTTATATTCTGCTTTATACACTATCATCACATTTTTCCTATAGAGTCTTGTCCGTACACAACCATACACAAATGACACGCGAGGGTTGTCTTTTACACCCATCCGAACCTTCTTTCAAAACTCTCTAGTTTCAGAGAACGGCTTTGTCAGGTCAATTGACATAACATCTCATAGTTATTCAGTCCTTGGTATTGACTCACGATTAGGAAAGCCACCTTAATTTCAACGGGTCATGCACCCAACTACATGCCCTTTGTGATATGACAAACCAATCCAGATAAGACACTAAAGACTTGGAGCAAACACTTACCAAACCTTTCACCTCTTAAGATGGAAATCAACTGCAACATCCCCAAGATTAACATGGTCATGGGTGAACCGCACAAGATGAAGCAGTGGTGGAGAAATATTTGATGGGAGCACGGGAACGAGATCAGGACGCACCTGGGAGCACTGACCCCTTGATGAACATCCGAGCCGACAAAGTCCTTACTAGGCTGCTGATAGAGTTTTGGGACCCAACTAAGGTGGTCTTCAAGTTTGTTGATTGTGAGCTGATCCCAAAATTGGAAGAGGTTACTCGCTTCACGGAGTTACCATCATCGGGAGAAAACCGATACTGCCAGTTTTCATGCCTGACCACAGGTTCTTCCATGCATTGGGTCTGACAAACAACAAGAATTTGAGAAACGTCGAAGATGGATGGGTGAGTTTTGACCAACTATTTGACATATTTGAACACCGGAGAGTTATGAGTGGCATCTTGAAGAATTCTAGTGCAATCAAGCAGCCTGGGATATTCTTCGCCCCTTGACCTTTTCTCTAGCATTGCTGGGATTATTTGTCTTCCCACAACGAAATGGACGAATCAATATCAACTTGCTGCCTACGGTCTTGGCAACTTTTTGAGGAAATCTGCAAGTCACCGTTGTTCCTATGATACTGGCAGAGACATTCCCAACACTGTTAGCATGCTCAAGTGGATACAATTTTTTCAGCGGCTGCAACTTGCTACTCTAGATATGGGCCACATAACACTTATTTTAGAGGGAAGAAACCATTGACTATTTTGTTGCCATCAGTAATATGATCTGGAGCTATAACGAAAGGATGAGGCACTGGGTAACACTGCATGGTCATGAGGAGCGGCAAAAAATGTTGATACATCTGAGGGAGAATACATAAACTGGAAACATTCATGGTTAAGTGGCAGGGCAATCTTGAGATGCCGGGGAAAGTACTTCATCGATTTAGTGGGATTGGAAGGAATTCAGTCATTCGCACCTCTGAGGGTTCTGAGGCAATTTGGTATGATTTAAGATGTTCCTCTCTAGTTAAGGAAAACTTTGTATGAAGATGATTACAACAGACAAATTCTGATCTCGAGGGTGAAGAGGCTCCAAGTAAATGGAACGACTTGATCACAATGGCAATGAGGCAAAATTCGTGGTGCACGCCTGAGTACTTTGTGTGGATCAATGAGGAGGATGAAATGGCTAGGCCTAGTAGAGAGGGATTAACCAGACTGGAAGATTCAGCATCAGCTCTGCAAATATATTACAAGATCTTGCCCCACTATCTCGTCACCGTTGCCATGCACCGATAAGTAGTTCCCGGGTTGGTCGATCACATGCTGCCACCACCAGATGACGATGACCAGGTGATTGAATACGTAAAGATTGAGTTAAAAATAGAGATAGAGGAGGATCTTGAGGAAGAAATAGGTACAACAATGACAAGGATGAGGAGGAAGTTGAAGAGGACCCTGAGGAGGAGCCTGAAGAAGAAGCTTGGAAGGTGACTCCGGGGACGACTATTAAGTGGCTGGTTGATTTCCCTTTCTTGTACCTTTTTCATTTCCTTAAGGGCGAACCTATGAGCCCATGTAATATTTTGTGAACCTTTGAACCATGTTTTAGTAACTTCCCCCATCTTTTATCAATTATGAAGCCTTATTGTAACCTATGAAGCCTATTAATGAAAAGCAAAGTGCGTCCATGGGGAGTTGCTTGTGCGGTCTCGCGAAAACGTTAATATCTCTCTGCTCCGATGTTGTATCGACAAACAATTTAATGCATTAGAAACTAGACTTTTAGATCTTCAATTTGGTAGGTGTAGCATCCCGTAATTCCAAGTATATTGGGAGAAATGATCAGCTACATTTGATCTAATTTTTACACATTTATGAATGTAACTTGTGATGACATTTGCCAACTTTTGTTCCACAACTCACTTGACTTCAAAAGGTAATACACGGCTACCATACGACTACAATAACTCATAACATAACCTTCTTATCATATTAAGCACCCTAGTTTCACCCCAAAAGTACATGTTATAACATTCCCAACTTGTCGACATTCGACGAAACTTATTTTCTTCAATTTGATTAGCTTCTAAGCCTTTCAACCCTCTTGGTACTTGTTATCCATGATCTTAAAGATTTGTAACTTCCAAGTTAACATGATTAACTTACTTTGTGTGCTTTCAAAGACGATCTCGTTTTTGAGCTTACATCAATTGACTTACGACGTACTCTCACGTACGAAAATATGGGGTATAACATCCCCACGTTCCCTCTTCTTGTTTGATTATTCGAACTGTGAATCATGTTAGAAATTATGTTTAGGCTATGTGCTAACTGTTTGAGACTTGATATGGATATGCTTGTTGTTTCCAAGTTATATACCTTATTTGCACGCATGTTCTCAGTCATGATACTATATCTGTGTATGGTATCTCTGTATCAGTACTTCTTATTTGATTCCTCACATGTTGTTGATACCACATAAGGGTAAAACTATTAAACTGAGTATTTGAGATGTGTTTATACGAGACATGATGGTAAATGATTGAGTTTGGGCCTCAGAACCGGTTGGGTACTAATTTTGAGGTGAAGCATACGCCAAGCCCATATTGGACTAAGTATTATTATTTGGGGCGACGCGTGCATCAGGCCTCCTTATTGGGCTAAATGATTATAATTAGCGCTTGGACATGATCCGCCCCTCTAGATTTTGACATGCCAGCAGAGGGTGCATTGATAAGAGGCTAAATCTAGGTAATTTGGCGATTGTTTATGCTCCTGCTTAGTTATATTCCGATGTCATAATGTGGTTAATTGATTAAAAATGGGCTCTAATTGTGAATTGTATACATTGCAGGATGAGGAGCCTATGTGATGCCTTAAAGAGGTAATTGGAACTACTTTAGAGCAAAAACAACCCCTCGGAGCTGAGTACGCACGAAGATGAGGAAAAAATAAAGGAAGTAAGGATCTGGGCTAGCGCGCCCAGGTGCGCGCCCGCACTAATTTTAGCGCGCCCTAAACAGAACGTATGCCAACTATCGCAGTCAGATGCGCGCCCATATGCGCGACCGCGCTAGTCCAAATTTCGGAAAGCGTTTGTCAGGGGTATAATTGGAAATCTGGAGGAAACCCCACTTAACATATATAAAGTCAAGCTCGCCCAAGGATTAATTATCAAGGTTTTCATAGTCTAGTGGGAGATATAGAGAGGCAAGAGGCAAGGAGGAGATTTAACCATCAAATTCTTCTTTTCTTCCCTTTGTTTTTGCTAATTATGATGAAATTGAACCTTATTGTGATGAACATGAGTATGAGTGGCTAAACACCCATTGTTCTGGGGTTGTGATTTAGCCATGAATATTTTTGTTTGATATTAGCTTGACCTTGATTATAATTCACCAATATATGGTTGTTTCTTCAATTCTGTGTTTAATTGCTTAATTGTCTGGCCAACAGTTAGGTTCTATTTACTATCTATGCTATGCTTGGGAAAGCCATGTTTAGATTAGAGAAGAATTGAAGAGAGCATCATCTTAACCCTTAGGGGGAGCGGATTTGTGGTTAGGATAGGAATATACCTAGTCACCGTGCTTAATTAAATATCTTGATCTTAATGCGTTCTTAATAGATTGATTCATAGGAATATAGGCGTTAATCTACTGAGAATAGGTGACTAGTACTTCGGAGAAGGCTATGAGAGAATTTATTGATTAATTAGCAATCATGAGTGAATTATATGAAAGGGAGAGTTAATTAGAACACAATACGATTGGTGAATCGAGCACAACCCTGGAATACTTATCTCTACTGAATACACAACAATCAATTAGTTACATGATAATTTAATTTTTACTTAGAATTGTAGTATAATATAATCATATCATTGGACTTTGATTTTAGCTGGACTGAATAGCAATTTGAGTAATTCCGTGAGTAGTTTACACAAGTCTCTGTGGGTTCGACACTCAATTTATCATTATATTACTTGTCGACCACGTATACTTGCGTGTGCGTTTTGGAGCAACAAGTTTTTGGTGTCGTTGCCGGGGACTTGAATATTAGCTACTTGCTAGTTTTTGTTTTAATTGCTTATTTTGTCTAGTCTAACATTACTTGATTATTGCTCAGATCTCAGGAGTTTTGATTGAATGCGTAGGGTCAGAAGCTAGGACCGACTTCAAGGCTTTGATCCTGAACCTGAGAGAACATTTCATAGGAGATTGAGGGAAGCAAGGGACACGAATAATATTCAAGCACTTGTTCAATTTCCTGTTGACATGGCAGAGGAGCAACCCATGGCTGTTCAGGAGGTGGCAATGCCCAGCATTGCTAATTTCACCTCCAGTATAGTGAAGCCCAGGATCACTGGGCACTTTGAGTTGAAACAGAGCATGCTCCAGCTGCTTCATGCAAACGGGCAATTTATGGGTCTTCCACATGAGGATCCGCAGCAGCATATTCTGAATTTCTTGGAGATTAGTGATACTTATATCACTAACGGGGTCACTCCAGATTATGTGAGGCTCACACTTTTTCCATTCTCTCTGTTGGGTGAGGCTAAGCGATGGCTAAAGGCAGAACCAACTAACTCCATTACATCATGGAACGATTTGGCAAGAAAATTTTTGGCAAGATTCTTTCCTTCAGGCAAAACTGCAAAGATCAGAAGTGAGATAGTGGCCTTCAAACAGAAAGCAGGAGAATCTTTATACTCAGCTTGGGAAAGGTTCAAGGGGCTACTCAGAGACTGTCTTCATCACAATCAGACGAATGAAGTGTTAGCTCACACTTTCATAGAAGGGCTACATTCTGAAACTAAGATCGTGGTAGATGCTACAACTGGGGGTCAAGTGTTGGAGAAAAGCTTTGACGAGATATATGCATTGTTGAACAAATTTTCTACGAGCAATCCGGATTGGCAAGGAGAGATAGGCAGACACACAGTGCAAAAGTCTACAGGGGTTCTTGAGTTAGATGTCGTCTCAGCATTATCAGCGCAGATTGCTACACTGGCCAATCAAGTCAACCAGATGAACTTGAGTATCAACAAGCAACAAATACAACCAGTACAACAGGTTCAAACTTTTTGTGAAATATATGGAGAAGGGCACACGAGCGACATATGCCCCGCAAACCCAGAGTCTGTCTGCTTTGTGGGTAATTCAAATAGGGGCCAGACAAGCCAATATGGGAACACTTACAATCCCAACTAGAGGAACCACCCAAACTTCTCTTGGGTTGGAAACCAGGGCACTCAGAATAAATACAGGCCTCAAGCATCTCAATAGCAATATAGACCACCTCAGGTCGAATAACAAGCGAGTCCTACAAGTCATCTTGAAGACATGTTTAAAAGGATGGTGGCTGAACAGCAATCCCTCGCCACAACAGTGAGAAATTTGGAGTGTCAAATGGGACAGCTTGCTAGTGCTCAAAACACTAGACCAGCTGGAGAAGCCAATCCTAGGGCGGCCCTTAATGCCGTATCGTTGAGGAATGGGAGACAACTAGAGGAAGTTCTATCTAAAAAGAGGAAACATGTGACTTTTAATGAGAGGCCAGCCATTGTAGAATCAACATCAGAGCCAGCCAAGGAGCCAGAGAAGCCAGTTGGAGAGGCGGTGGCTGAGCAATCCCCACAATTGGTTGCAAGGCTACCACCTCCATTCCCTCAAAGACTGCAGAAATTACGAGATAATGCCACATATAAAAAGTTTCTTGATATCTTGAAGCAGGTACAAATTAATATTCCATTGGTTGACATCTTACAAGAAGTACCCAAATATGCAAAATACATCAAGGACATTGTGGCGAATAAAAGGCGGCCGATCGAGTTCGAGACTGTGGCACTCACTGAGGAGTGCAGTTCCATAATTCAAGGCATGTTACCTCAGAAATTGAAGGATCCAGGTAGTTTCACTATCCAAATCACGATTGGTAAACATGCTGTTGGGCGAGCTCTATGTGACCTTGGAGCGAGCATCAATTTGATGTCGCTATCTATATTCAGACAGTTGGGGTTGGGTGAACCACGCCCAACAACAGTTATCTTACAGTTAGCTGACCGCTCCCTTGCCCATCCTGAGGGAGTGATTGAAGATGTGCTAGTTCAAGTGGGGTCTTTCATATTCCCAGCTGATTTCATCATCCTGGATTACGAGCCTGATCAGGAAGTCCCATTTATTTTGGGGCGTCCATTCTTAGCCACGGGCCGAGCTATTATTGATGTTTGTGAATGAAAGATGACGATGAGAGTGGGTGACCGAGTGGAGGTCTTCAATGTTTATAGAGCACTCAAGTTACCAGCCCATTATGAAGAGTTATCCATGATCTCTGTGGTGGAAGGTGATGCCACATCGTTAGTACCCTATATGAGCCCTGCAGATCCTGTTGAACGAGTACTGATTGGGGACGTAGAAAATAGTGAAGATGAAAGGATGGGAGAAATTGAGCAAGTGCTGGATATGTCATGCAGTTATGTACATGGGGTTAGAAAATTTGAAGAGTTGGACAGGCCTGTCACTCTGACCCTCCCCAGGCCATCTATTGAAGAAGCTCCGAAGCTAGAACTTAATCCACTTCCAGCGCATCTGCGCTATGCTTATTTGGGGAATTCAGAGACGCTGCCCGTGATTATTTCATCCAGCTTGACCAGCACTCAAGAAGAAAAATTGCTCAGAGTCCTCCGCGAGCATAAAAGGGCCATTGGGTGGACTATAGCTGACTTCAAGGGTATTAGTCCATCGTTTTGCATGCATAAAATCTTTCTAGAGGACGGACACCGCCCTAGTGTAGAGCAGCAAAGGAGATTAAATCCCATTATGAAAGAGGTGGTGAAAAAGGAAGTAATCAAGTTGCTCGATACAGGTATCATTTTTCCTATTTCTGATAGCCACTGGGTAAGCCCGGTTCAATGTGTGCCCAAAAAGGGAGGAATGACTGTAGTTGAGAACGAGAAGAATGAGCTAATCCCCACTCGCACTGTTATGGGCTGGAGAGTCTGCATTGATTATAGAAGGCTCAATAAGGCAACTCGCAAGGATCACTTCCCACTCCCATTCATCGACCAAATGCTAGACAGGTTAGCCGGGCATGAATATTACTGCTTCCTTGATGGTTATTCAGGATACAATCAGATTGTCATATGCCTAGAGGATCAGGAGAAGACTACTTTTACTTGTCCTTATGGCACTTTTGCCTTCAAGCGAATGCCATTTGGTCTTTGTAATGCACCAGCCACATTCCAGAGATGCATGATGGCTATTTTCACCGACATGGTGGAAAAATTCGTGGAAGTGTTTATGGATGATTTTTCAGTTTTTGGGTCTTCTTATGATGATTTCTTGAGGAATTTAAGCAAGGTGTTGGCCCGTTGTGAAGAAAAAAATCTGGTATTAATTTGGGAAAAGTGCCATTTTATGGTACAAGAAGGCATCATGCTAGGTCACAGAGTATCTCGGAGCGGCATTGAAGTTGATAAGGCAAAGGTGGAGGCGGTTGCAAACTTACCTCCACCTATCTCAGTGAAGGGTGTCCGGAGTTTCTTGGGACATGCGGGTTTCTATCGGCGCTTTATTAAAGATTTTTCAAAAATTGCTACTCATTTGTGGAGGCTGCTTGAAAAAGATGTCACTTTCAATTCTGATGATGCTTGCCTCAACGCATTTGAGGAACTTAAAAGAAGTTGGTGACTGCCCCCATTATTATGGCACCTGATTGGTCTCTACCATTTGAACTTATGTGTGATGCAAGTGACCTTGCTATTGGGGCAGTGCTAGGCCAGAGGAAGGACAAGATGTTTTATTCCATCTACTATGCGAGTAAGACTCTTGATGATGCACAGCTGAATTACACCACCACTGAGAAGGAGTTGTTAGCCGTTGTGTGGGCCTTTGAGAAATTCCGGGCATACTTGGTGGGAACGAAAGTCATAGTCCATACGAATCATGCAGCAATCAGGTATTTGTTTACAAAAAAGGAATCCAAAGCTCGCTTGATGCGCTGGGTTTTGTTGTTGCAGGAATTTGATGTATAAATACGAGATCGAAAGGGGACAGAGAACCAAGTAGCTGACCATCTATCAAGGTTGGAAAATCACGATCACGTGGAGGAGGGTGGCCAAATTAAAGAGGTGTTTCCTGATGAGCAACTTTTTGCTATAACCCAAGACCCTCCCCCATGGTATGCAGACTATGTGAATTATCTTGTGAGTGGAGTACTCCCTCCCGAAATCCAATATGAAGCTAGAAAGCGGTTCTTACATGATGTGAACTTCTATTACTGGGATGAGCCCTACTTGTTCAAGCAATGTGCTGATCAGTTGATGAGGAGATGCATTCCTGAAAAAGAGGTGGAATTAGTGTTGTATGATTGTCACGCATCACCTTATGGGGGCCATCATGGAGGAGATAGAACAGCTGCAAAGGTGTTACAATCCGGTCTCTTTTGGCCAACCTTATTCAAGCATGCCCATGCATTCGTTAAGAAGTGTGACCAATGTCAGAGGACGGGAACAATCACAAGGAAGCATGAGATGCCCTTAAATAATATTCTAGAAGTTGAGCTTTTTGATGTGTGGGGAATATATTTTATGGGGCTATTTCCACCGTCCAGAGGAAACAAATACATTTTGCTAGCCGTTGACTACGTGTCAAAATGGGTGGAGGCAATTGCTTTGCCCACAAATGATGCCATGGTGGTAGCTGCTTTTGTGAAAAAGAACATATTCTCGAGATTCGGGACGCCACAGGCCTTAATCAGTGATGAAGGGACTCATTTTTGCAATCGATTGTTGAACAACCTTCTTGCTAAATATGGAGTTCGCCACAGAGTTACTACAGCATATCATCCGCAGACAAGTGGGCAAGCTGAGGTGTCAAACAGAGAAATCAAGCAAATATTAAAGAAGACGGTGAGTGTGAATAGGAAGGATTGGGCTGCAAAGTTGGATGATGCCCTATGGGCGTATAGGACTGCATATAAAATGCCAATTGGAGCGTCCCTTTACAAGCTGGTTTATGGGAAGGCCTGCCACTTGCCCGTTGAGCTTGAACACAAAGCATACTGGGCCATTAAGAAGCTGAACATGGACCTTGAAACTGCAGGTGAGAAAAGACTTATGCAATTGAATGAGTTAGACGAGTTCAGGCTGCACTCTTATGAAAATGCCAAGCTATATAAAGAAAAGACAAAATGATGGCATGACAAGCATATCAAGCCACGTCACTTTGAGCCATGCCAACAGGTATTGTTATTCAATTCTAGACTACGGCTGTTCCCTGGGAAGCTAAAGTCGAGATGGTCAGGTCCTTTTGAGATGGTGAGAGTCACTCCTTATGGTGCAATCGAGCTGCGAGCTTTAAATAGTGAGAGGAAATTCTTGGTGAATGGTCATAGAGTCAAGCATTATTGGGGAGGAATGATTAATCGTGAAAAGACCAAGGTTGTACTCGCTGATGAGTAAGCGAGACTCTGCGTCGTGCCGCGACGTTAAATCAGGCGCTGGATGGGAGGCAACCCATTGAATTGTTGTAAACGTCATGCCACGATGTTAAATAAGGCGCTGGTTGGGAGGCAACCCAACGATAGTAGTAGTTGTTAATTTTGTGTTTTAGGAAGTGCTAACCAATGCAGGTGACAATGGGCAAGTGCTAAGGCCATCAAACGAGGTAAGGACAGGTAAAAAATTGAGGAAAAATTCCGCCCAGGTACGCGCCCGCGCTATTGGCCGCGCATCTGGGCGCGCTAATTTGCACAGGTTCTGCCTGGGCCGCGCAACCTAGGCGCGCTTCTGAACGCGCTATTAGCGTGGTCGCGCATGTGAGCGCGCATCTGGGTGCGCGAATTTCTCCATGATTCTGACTTGGCCGCGCTAAAACTAGCGCGACCGCGCATCTGGCCGCGCTAGTTCCGTCAAATTGTCGCCAGTTTTTTTTTTAGTAGTTTAAGTTTTTCTCTTTATTTCCTTCTTTTATTTTGTTTAGGTTTTAGTTCCCCCCCTTTTTCTAATTCTCCCGTTAAAACAAAGCCCCAGCCCTTCTCTCCTCTCCCCATTCCAACAAAAACAAAACCCTAGCTCCAATCCTTCCCCCATCTCACGACTCTTTCCCCATCCCAGGCTCCCCATTCTCCTTCTCCCCTCACCACCATTGTCCATCACAGGTATGAACTCTAGTTTCTTTTTCTTCTCTTTTTCTTCTCTTTTTGTATTTTTATTTTTTTCAGATTTTGTTTATATTCAAATACTTTAGTTGTAGTAGTTGTACCTAGATTTTGTGTAGAGAATTTGGTGCAATAAGTTGTGGTGTTGGTGGGTGATAAGTGTGGGGTGGAATGCCACTTGATTTGTGATTTTGGTGAAAGTATGTGGTGGATTATTGTTCTAAAAAGTTTAAAAGGGGTTGTGAAGGCCTAATGCCCACAAGGTGTTTGTGGAAAGGCCCGAATGAACGTGATTATGTAGTTTGTGACCACCTATGCGTGTGAAGTCTGAGTAACCGCATTGCGTCACAAATTTTAGTTGGGTTGTGCTAATGTGTTCTCGTTTTGCAGGTATCATGGCTCCACGAAGGAAGCGACAAGCCACAGGGGCCTCCTCGAGCAGCCAGGCTGGTTCGGCTAGGTCAAGAGGGGCTGCACATGCACGTTCCTTTGATACTACAAATTTTGTTTCAGCCGCAGCTCAGGACTGCTTTACGAAAAAGGCTCGTAGAAAGCCAATTCCAGAGAGGGGTATTCACGTCCGCTGGCTCCAGCATCACTGCCCGTACATGTACAATGAGTTAGTGAGGCGAGGGTTGCAAACCTTCATCAATGAGCCCGGTGAGGGCAATGCAATGGCTGTGTGGGAGTTCTATGCCAATGCACCGGAGCATGTTAATGGAGTAGTCACGGTGCGCCGACGGGCGGTGAATGCTTCTGTTGAGGCAATACGAACGGCCTACCAGCTGCATCCACCTCCGTATGCTGGTGATTACTTCTATGAGTACGGACGCCACCAAATGAATGACGGAAAATGGGCGCGATTTTTTGAGACAATTTGTGTGCCCGGGAAAGAAGTGGTCTGGATGGACTATGGGGAGAAATTCCATTCCTCAGTACTCACCTTTGAAGGGAAGTGCTGGTTGCACCTCATAAACAACCGCTTGATTCCGTCTTACAATACTACAGAGGTAAATGGGCCCCGAGCTGCCTTGATTTGGTGCTTTGTAAATGGGTACGACTTCGATGTGGCCAAAGTGATGCATGATGAGATATTCGTCCGAAGTCAAGTCAAAAGGTATGGATTCTTTCTTCCCTCTTTAGTGACTCAACTATGCAGGGATGCTCGGGTACCCGAAAATCTAGCTGTGGATGGGTTGGTCAAAAAGGAGGGCAAGTTCCGTGCTGATAAGGCGACCACGGGCAAGGAGCCGGAAGTAGTAGAGGCGGCAGTGAGTAGTAGCTCTGATGATTCTGATGATGAGGAGGATGCTGAGGAGAACGTGGAGGCCGCACCACAGGCTCAGGAGCGAGTTGTAGCAGCTGCAGGACCATCTGGGACTGCGACGTCTTCAGGAGCTGCCCGGGTGTCCCGTTTCACTGCTTTAGAGCAGGAGATGGCTGGTTTGCGAGCATCCATGACTGATTTGGGCACCCAAGTAGAAGCGGTAGCTGACCGACAAGTGAAGTCGGAAAAGAAATTCATGGGCTGGCTGCGAGCTCTGGGTCGTGCGTGCCACGTCAACCCAGACACTGTCTCCGACCAGGAGTGACACTTCAGGGAAGCTCCTTCACCTCACTGCTCTTTCATATTTTAAGCCATGGGGACATGTCTTCATTTTAATGTGTGGGGTGGGGGTACTTCATTGTATGTAGTTGTATCATTTTGAATGTTGTTTTTGTTTTGTTTTATTTGACTTTGATAGTTTTGGTGTTAAGTAGGAATCATTAGTTTAAAATAGATAAGTGGCTCGTCCCGATGACGGATCCCTCTCGGCGGGGTTCTTGAGGGACTAAGTCGAGAAAAAAAAATTTGGAAAATATGTAGACTCTTCCTGATGACGGATCTTTTAGACAATTTTCTTGAGGGAAGTTAGTCTAGAGAAAACACCAAAAAGATTTTTTATTTTTTTTAGGTAGTGTAGCAACTCCCCCTTGGTTTTTCTTTGGGCCACGGTTCTTTTCCAAGGGTTTTAACTTGAACCGGGTATAGGTAGTTTTTTTATTTTGTTTTCTTTTTGATTTGTAGAGTAGGTTAATGGGCTACGAGCTAGAAAATCAAGAGAGAACCCATAGCGTTGACGCACCTGAACACAATAGACCCTAGAGTGTAACGCTTAGTCTTATTTGTTGAATCTCACTAAGGTGCCTTAATCTGTATGTTTGTACTGAATTGAATGCTCGTAGTGGAGCGTCTTGATGAGCTGATCTGGAATGAGTCATATGCCATGTGTGGTGAGGTTTTTGTGTAGTCCATGCTTTGTACTTGAGTCTAGAACTTGCCCGGTATGTGAGTTGAAGCGAAATTTTAGGTGATGCTCGGTTTGAAAAATGGTTTTAGGTTTTCTTTGATCTTTTTGAGCTTAATTGCTTACCACAAATAAAATTTATCCCTAGTCAACCCTTTTGAGCCTATAGACTTTTATTTGGTACCCACATTACAAGCCTATACCCTTTTTGTTCTTAATTGACATTGTTTTGATCCTTTTACCTATTAAAGCACTTTAATTGTGAGATGAGCGCTAAAAGAAGTAAGAAGGAATTAAGTGTGGGGTGTCTTTTGAGTGGAACCAATAAAAGGGAGAAAGGTGCACTTGTTTTGGAGAATAATACCCCACTAGCGGAAATCAAGAAAAAAAATTTAAAAAAGAAAGAAAGAAAATATAGGTGAATAAATTGTTGGCTTGTTCTTGCTAGTGGGGTATAAATGAAAGTGGTGCTTAAAGAAAGAGGGAACATTGTTGGGAGTGATTTTAGTTGTGAAGTTGAAGTTGGGATTGAAAAATTTGCGCTCAAAGTGATTATGTGATGTGTTAAAGTGCTTAGAAGGGTGAACCACTATTCCTAAATATATCCTACCCGTCCCTTAGCCCACATTACAACCATGAAACCGAATTGATTTTAGATCGAGTGAGCCTACATTAGTAGAGATTTACATTAAGGGCAAGCTTATGGTACCAATTGCATGCATGTGACTTCTGTTGTGAGGGTGAGCGATTTTCTTTGATATATGTGAGCATGAGACTCAAATGTGTAGATTGATTTTATTCTCCTTACTGTGATTGTGAGGGCATGTGATTCGTGAAGAAAAGGCAAGTCTTGACTTCTGTGTAGAGTACTTTGAGGAAGTAGGGATATTGCATGGCACTTGAGAGTCGACTTTTGAGGCTAGGATTGTTCACTGCTAGGCGTAATGTATGTAAATTATTCTGGGTGTAATGCGTTAGGGGATATGGTTGAGTGAAGGAACCTCTAGAAAGTATAGGGTGATTGCTCGAGGACTAGCAACGAATTAAGTATGGGGTGTTGATAAGAGGCTAAATCTAGGTAATTTGGCGATTGTTTATGCTCCCGCTTAGTTATATTCCGATGTCATAATGTGGTTAATTGATTAAAATGGGCTCTAATTGTGAATTGTATACATTGCAGGATGAGGAGCCTATGTGATGCCTTAAAGAGGTGATTGGAACTACTTTAGAGTAAAAACAACCCCTCGGAGCTGAGTACGCACGAAGACGAGGGAAAAAATCAAGGAAGTAAGGATCTGGGCTAGCGCGCCCAGGTGCGCGCCCGCGCTAATTTAGCGCGCCCTAAACAGAACGTATGCCAACTAGCGCGGTCAGATGCGCGACCGTGCTAGTCCAAATTCCGAAAAGCGTTTGTCAGGTGTATAATTGGAAATCTGGAGGAAACCCCACTTAACCTATATAAAGTCAAGCTCGCCCAAGGATTAATTATCAAGGTTTTCATAGTCTAGTGGGAGAAATAGAGAGGCAAGAGGCAAGGAGGAGATTTAACCATCAAATTCTTCGTTTCTTCCCTTTGTTTTTGCTAATTGTGATGAAATTGAACCTTATTGTGATGAACATGAGTATGAGTGGCTAAACACCCATTGTTCTGGGGTTTTGATTTAGCCATGAATATTGTTGTTTGATATTAGCTTGACCTTGATTATAATTATCCAATATATGGTTGTTTCTTCAATTCTGTGTTTAATTGCTTAATTGTCTGGCCAACAGTTAGGTTCTATTTACTATCTATGTTATGCTTGGGAAAACCATATTTAGATTAGAGAAGAATTGAAGAGAGCATGATCTTAACCCTTAGGGGGAGCGGATTTGTGGTTAGGATAGGAATATACCTAGTCACCGTGCTTACTTAAATATCGTAATCTTAATGCGTTCTTAATAGATTGATTTCATAGGAATATATGCGTTAATCTATTGAGAATAGGTGAGTAGTACTTTGGGAGAAGGCTATGAGAGCATTTATCGATTAATTAGCAACCATGGGTGAATTATAGGAATGAGAGAGTTAATTAGAACACAATACGAATGGTGAATTGACCACAACCCTGGAATACTTATCTCTACTGAATACACAACAATCAATTCGTTACTTGATAATTTAGTTATTACTTAGAATCGTAGTATAATATAATCATATTATTGGACTTTGATTTTAGCTGGACTGAATAACAATTTTAGTAATTCCGTGAGTAGTTTACACAAGTCTCTGTGGGTTCGACACTCAACTTATCATTATATTACTTGTCGACCACGTATACTTGCGTGTGCGTTTGGGAGAAACACGGATGCATAGTATTTCACATATGTGCTTGATGATGGGCAGTTAGGCCAGACACCCGTATAGTGCTAAGTGTAAATATTCTTGATGGATCCATTCTGATACTGTTGATTGCCATGTATACCTAACATGTAGGCATAGAGATGTACTTTCCTCGTGCTACTTGATAATTGACCTGCTTTATCTATGCTGGGCTTTAACTATTATACTTGAAACATGCCTAAATTACAGAAATGTGAATAAGCTGAACTTGATATTATTGAGCTATTGTTTCTACAGTTTATTCTTTATATTCTGAACTGTTATCGGTTATTGGTATTGGAATTGGTATTGGATTACTGTTCTGAGCTCGTCACTGCTTTCAACCCAAGGTTAGTATTGCTACTTGAGTACATTGGGTCGGATGTACTCATACTACGCTACTTCGTGTGCAGATCCAGGTACATCCGGTCAAGGTGATTTCCAGGCTTGAGTTGTTGCCAGCTTTTGGGAGACTACAAGGTAGCTGCCATATAGTCCGCAGTCCTTGAAGTCCTCTTTCTGTTATCTTTATCTTTACTGTTCTTACGTTCAGACAGTTGTATTAGAGGATTTCGTTGGTACCTTGTTATTTAGCAGTGCTCGTGTACTCGTTGACACCAGTTTTTGGGTTGGTTGTTCGGCTCACTTCTCAGATATTTTTATGACATTCTTCCGCTGTTGAGTTATTAGATTATGCTTAATTAATCAATTTTATTATTACTATGTGACTGTTGGCTTACCTAGGGGGTTGGGTTATGTGTCATCACGGCTTGTGGATTTGGGATCGTGACAACTAATGAAAATACTAAAAATAGATTGACTTAGCGAAACAAATTGTGTTGATAAAATAAATTTAAAATTACAATATAGGTGGTTGAGTTAGCGAAAGAAATTTGTGAGACGGACAATTTTGAAAAATTTTGTCCACATTTTGGAAACCCTTATTATTAGGGAATTTTAGGTTAATATTTGGCCTATTTTTTAGGCTTTATACAATCTTGTGGTAATTACATGAGTTAGATAACTTTTGGACATAATAGTTCTCTGGACATTCGGAACCAGCAATAGCCTGTAAAACGAGTCGCCATTTTCGGGTCTCTAACGTATATATAAGAGCACGTTACAAAAGCGCATACAGTGAGGGAACTGCATGTGCTTCGTTTTGGGGTTAATAAAACTAAGGACTCTATATTCACTTTGAGTCCTTCTTTGCTCCCTGTTTATCTATTTTAATTCTTGTTTTACATTTTCGGTTCCCTCCACAAAGTGATAAAGAAATCTAATTTTGTGGATAATCAAACTCTCCACGTGAACAATATATATGAACAGTTGAAAAAAATAAAAGATATCTATTCCAACAAAAAATAAAGAAAGAAAGAAAGAAAGAAAACTAATGGCTCATGCTAATGAAAAAGAGATAGACACCAGAACAGAGGAGGAGAAAGCCATAGATGCATGGCTTCCCATCACATCCGATCGAAATGCGAAGTGGTGGTACTCTACTTTTCATAATGTCACCGCCATGGTTGGTGCTGGTGTCCTCAGTCTCCCTTATGCCATGTCTGAGATGGGATGGTATGTTTTCTGTTTTGTTATCTCTCTTTTCTGGGGGATTTGCGTTTCTCTTTCCTTCTTCCTATATCAATTTTAGTCCAGAATAATTGTTCGTTCATGTGTATTATTCCCTACATTTTAATTTATGTGTCTTACTTTTTAAGCATATTTCAAAAATAATATCACCATTCTATATTTATTAAATTCTTAATTTCGACATTCACTTTTTACCCTTCATAACACTCCTAGACTCCCTTGTAGGAATGATATGTCATGTTTAAGATAATAATATCTAAAAAGTATCTTGGTATATACATTTAGTTTGATATTACAAGATTCAAAAGCATTCTTTACATTCTTAAACCTCGGCTCAAACTAGGAAACATAAAATGAAATGGAGAGAGTATGTTCTTTTATACTCTTAATTATGTTCTCGTTCATATTTGAGATCACATATTTTTCGGATAGATCAGATAACCAAAAATTAAACAAGTTGTCCCTCTTTGCTGTTGCATGCACGATTCTAATATATATCATCTTTTGATGTATAATGCTTGATTTGTGCAGATTATTTTATAGAACAACAAAACGTTCTTGATTTTCTGAGTTTGCTTATTCCTTCTCTTCATACCATGTCAGGAGATTTTGGATCTACTGACATTCCAATGAATTATGTATCAGTATCTTTTACATGGATCGATTCTTATCCCGTTTGGGGATTATTTTTGTTTTTATTAAATCACCGTCATTCTCTAATGGTGAAGAATTGATCAATGTTACAGGGGGCCTGGGATAACAGTAATGCTGCTTTCATGGGCTATAACATTTTATACAATCTGGCAAATGGTAGAGATGCATGAAATGGTACCTGGTAAGAGATTTGATAGGTACCACGAGCTAGGTCAACATGCATTTGGTGAAAAACTAGGACTTTGGATTGTTGTACCCCAACAAATAGTGGTGGACGTGAGTTCTTGCATAATATACATGGTAACAGGTGGAAAGTCGTTGAAGAAATTCCACGAAACAGTTTGCCCTGATTGTCAACCAATAAAGCTGACCTACTTCATCATAATATTCTCCTCAGTCCACTTTGTACTATCTCACTTGCCAAATTTCAATTCCATATCGTTGGTGTCCTTGGCTGCAGCGGTCATGTCGTTGACATATTCGACTGTTGCTTGGGCATGCTCTATAGGGAGAGGGATTGAAGGCAGAGAAGTGAGCTATGAACTTAGGGGTGAAAAGACATCTGATAATGTTTTCATGTTCTTGAGTGCACTTGGAGATGTGGCTTTTGCCTATGCTGGCCACAATGTGGTCCTTGAGATTCAAGCCACCATTCCTTCAACATCCGAAAAACCTTCCAAAGATCCAATGTGGAAAGGTGTATGGGTCGCTTATCTCATCGTCGCCGTCTGTTATCTCCCTGTCGCTTTCATTGGCTATTGGGCCTTTGGTAATGTCGTCGAGGATAATATCTTGCTTTCACTCGAAAAACCTATGTGGATTATTGCTGCTGCTAACTTGTTTGTTGTCGTTCATGTCATTGGAAGTTACCAGGTACCTACCTACCTACCTTTAATTTTGCTAATTCATCATATATATATATATATATATATATATATATATATATATATATATATATATATATATACTCCCTCCGGTACTTTTTGGTCCGTTCCAAAAAGGATGACCCCTTTCTAAATTTGGAAACAATTTAGCTTAAACTTTTAATTCTACCCTTGATGACAAACTTTTATAACCACACAAATACTCTAAACCCCCTTTTGACTTGTTCAGGACCACAAACTTCAAAAGTCTTCGTTTTTTCTTAAATTCCGTGCCCAATCAAACAAGTTCACATAAATTGGAACAGAGAGAATAAGTGTTAATTTATCTCGTCATCTCATCAATCTGAAAGCTTGAACACATTTTTTGTTTGAAAACAAAAACTTGCAGGTTTTCGCAATGCCCATGTTTGACATGATAGAGACATATGCCGTGAAATCAATGAGATTAAAACCATCCACTCTTCTTCGGTTCAGTGTGCGTACTACATTTGTCGGTAAGTTATTGGGATAGATACTCATAATTCTTTCTTGCCCCTAATTTAGTTATTTAAGATATTGGAGTGAGTTGTTTTCATTCTATTTTTTTTTCCAATTGTAGCATTTACATTGTTCGTGGGTATGACCATACCATTCTTTGGTGGCCTAATGGGATTTTTTGGTGGTTTTGCTCTGGCCCCAACATCGTATTACGTAAGTATATTGCATAAGGAATTCACCAGTTTTGTTATGTTTTTATGAAGCAATTAAGTTATCAGCCAATATATATGTTTGACCTTGCCTTTTTTCTGCAGCTTCCTTGCATCATTTGGCTTATCATTGTAAAGCCCAAAAGGTTTGGCTTTTCTTGGTTTATGAATTGGGTGAGTAAAGTTTGATTTAATTTGATTTTATAACTATTCTTTTTATAATTTCATGGTTTATTTTATTTCTGTAACTTACTTTGGCTTTTTTCTGTTTGTTTTTTCCAAATAAATTCTAGTTCTGCATCATAGTTGGCATACTGCTGACTGTTTTATCACCCATTGGAGGGTTGTGGACTCTTATCAAACAAGCCAAGAACTACCGGTTTTACCAGTGATCTGCAATTCCTTTTTCTTATAATCTGGAACTGTAAATAGTTACCTTTTTTTTCCTTTTGCCATTTGTTTCTCACAATTATTTTTCAGAACAATTTAGAACAAAAACAATGTATTTATTTGTTATAGATGCTTAACTGCCTTTGTGAATAATACTTGGAAATAAAACATCTTTGTTTAGGAGTACTGTCTAATGACTCCAGTTCTTTTTTTTCCTGCCTAATCTAATGCCTCCAATTAATTGAGTTAGTCAGTTTTACCCCGCAAGCAGGCTCCCCTTACATTTCGGTCCCTAGACTCCATTTTCTTCCTAATCCTCGTTCGTCCACTTCTCCCTTTCTGAAGGAGTAGGTTGCTACTAAGAACTAAGAAGAGAGACAATGGAGGAAAAATTAATTTTGTCTTTATCAAAATAAGGGTTGGATTGGTAATTTTTCTCTCCAACTATGAAAATTCGGCCAAACCTAGCATAACTGCATAAGGAATTTCTTTTATTCCGTGTGAGATGCGCATATTGTTAACTTCGAACATAACTTCACTCTTGAAATCAGTAAAGAGATTGCTGGGACTCACCCACAATGCCTTGCATATCTATCCTGTCAATCCCATTTATTCAAGAATTTTTTTTTAAATGGGTTATAGACATCGAGTCTATTTCTGCTCCTGAAACCCTAGGAGCCCATTTGTCACGATCCGGAATTTTCATCTTCGGGACCGTGATGATGCCTAACATTTTACTCGCTAGGCAAACCAACGTTAGAGTAAATCGTAGGCCATTTTAAACAATTCAAGTAATTAAAACTCATTTAAACTCAAATAAAACTGGAATGATGTACGAAAAGATAAAATAACCAAAAATATTTAAGTACAATCCCGGGTCTGGAGTCACAAATGCACGGGCTACTAGAAGTTCTAGAAATAGAGTTTAAAGTAAATACAACTGTTTCGAATGAACTGAACAGTAAATGAGGAAAGAGAATGGGATTTCAAGGTCTGCGGATGCCGGCAGATCTACTTCGAGTCTCCAAATGTGATAATCCGAGCTGATGCACCTCACGTACAGGTGGGACCAGTACCAAAATATGCACAAGAAGTGCAGAGTGTAGTATGAGTACAGTCGACCCAATGTACTCCGTAAGTGCCGAGCCTAACCTCAACGAGGTAGTGATGAGGCTATGACAGGACACTCACATAATTTAATTTGTACAAACGTAGATATATGTGCAACATAGTAATAAATAAATATTTAATATATAGGATTGGGAGGGGACATGCGAAAGGGGACAAGATGTAAGGCCCCGTAAAATATTTACCTAAAAACACGAAATTTCATGGTGCCAAGTTAGATTCATGTGTCTCGCCGAGGTATGGACTTTTTTGATCGAACAGTACGTTGGGGAGTTGAAGAAATTTTTTGGAAAGATCAGGGCAATTGTGCAGCCAATCCGCGGCCGCAGATCAATTATGTGGACCGCGGATCAGCCGAGGAGTGAAGCAGAGAATTGAGTTGAAATTGGACCAAATGTGCGGTCCATTATACGGTCGCATAATCGCTATGCGGACCACATAACCTATCGCGAAGCCCCACATTCAAATTTACGGAGGGGTGTTCTGCGACACCATATGCGACCGCAGAACAGGTCTGCAGACCGCAAATGGGTCGCAGATCGAGGCAGAAAAATTGATGTTCTGGAGGACCAATTTGCCGCCCACTTGTGGACCGCAGAAGAATTATGCGGTCGTATGTGCAACTGTAGATCTGTGTCGGGGCTCCTATTTTCTAATCTTTAAACCCGACCCTATTCCTTTAAAACACCTATTATACACCATTTTGAGTTATTTTTCTGATGTTCTAGAGTGAGGAGAGAGTTCTTAGAGAGAAAGGTCAACATTCACACTAATATCCATCAGTTCTTGCTAAAATCCTTGGAGATTATCAAAATAGGCACCTAGGTCTTTTTCACAAGAGGTAAGGTTCTATCACCCAATCTTTTAATTGTAAAATGTTACTAGAATGGGCCATTAGAAAGATAATTCATGGGGATGGAAGTGATTATCTTGCATGCATGTGTTATAAAAAAGTGTAGGGATCTTGTGAGCTAAAAATGGTAAAAGATGGGTTGCGGGATGATAGAATCTTTCGCAAAAGGTCTTAAAAACATAATGCACACCTAGTGCTTGATAATGTGCTCATATGAGCTAGAGTCTTGATCATCATTCTAATTCTTGAATCAACTTGTTATATTCCCAAAATAGATTGAAGGTGCTAAGAGTTTTGGAAATTATTGTAGAACTTAAGAAAAGCTCTATTGAGGTATGTATGGCTAAAACCCCCTCTTCTTAGAATTGAACCCCTTGGTGACAATGCAATTGGTGTAAGTTCCCAAATTTGATTGATATAGAAATTTCTATTTCAAATGTGCTTGTGTTGCAAAATATATGTGAAATACGTATTCCAATGCTCTTATTATGCTATGTTGTCACTTGAGGATGTGTTAAAGATATGGAATATGTGCTAAAATGCCTAGACTTCAAATCGAGTTTGAATAAAGATTGCTATGCCAAAGTATGTGAAAGCCTCTGTATACCTATGATTTATAATTTCTCTCGTGTGTACTCAATATCTTGAATTGAAAGGCTTGTTTGTTAAAAATGACAATAATGTGAAATGTGGGAAAGAACATGGATTATGAAATTCGGCCAAGTGCCAAGTATGATGTAATAGTTGTGGCCACAAGTGCCGATGAATTGATATATGTGAAAGAAATATGAAATGAGATGATTGATGGAAAATGATATTGTCTTGGGTGAGACGCCCTAGCCGATCGGGCCGTGATCGGACGCCATGCCGCACACATGGTGGTACTGTGCTATAAATTGAATATTAGAAATTGAAAACTGGAAATTGAAACTGGAATTGTGATTGTGGTGAATGTCTACAATGAGACGACCTAGCCGATCGGGTCGTGATCGGACTCCGTATAAAGTACGGTGGTATTGTGAATTATGAGGTATCGATACTAATGATGTCCCAATTGAAAACTATGGAAAATTATCTGGAAAGCTTATGTGATCTTTAATTTGGTGATGTGGTGTTGTTTAAAGCTTTTATTGATTTTATGATTACTTCCTTCTTGTATTAATGTTCTTTTTTATGAGATGGTGTTTAGTTATACATGCTAGTACCATTCAAATGTACTAACATCCCTTTTGCCGGGGGCGCTACATCTTAAATAGATGTAGGTGGTTCCATAGCGGGCAGTGCTGACTAGCGTTAGCCGTACATCATCCTCTTCCAGCAACATTGGTGAGCCCCACTTCATTTCAGGGTTATGCATCTTTTGTCCATATTTCACCATGTTTTGAGGTACTGCGGGGGCCTTGTTGTCAGTGTTGTCATGTCTCTCTTTTGTATCTTTAGAGGCTCCATAGACACTATGTGGGTTGTATATGGGTGTTGGAAGGGTCAGTGGATTACGTTGTGTTTTGGACCCTTGTTCCTTCAGCTTGTAAAATGTATGTAATTTTGGAAACTTAACAATGGTGTAACTAATGAAATGACCAGTAATGTGTGTATATATATATATATATATATATATACACACACGATCACCTATTGTTTAATTAATAAAAACATGTCGTCTCCTAATCGTAAGTGAGTTGGGTAAGAAGTGTCTAATAGGCTCGCTCGGCCGGGTTCACTCGGTTGAGCGACGGTCGCGCCTCCCGAGGTTGGGGTGTGACAAACTTGATATCAGAGCCAAAGGGTTTAAAGTGTCCTAGAGTGTCTCGAAGCCGTGTCTAGTAGAGTCCTTCTTATCGGTGTGTTGTCGACCACGTCTATAAGTTGGAGGCTACTTGGGCATTTAGGAATAATACCCTTCTTTGATATTCTGGATCATGCGGTAAAGCTGGTTGTAAAACTGTTCCTCCTCTAACTAGTGCATTCCTTTAACTTTCAGTATATGGAACCAAAGAAAAAAACAAGAATGGGCCAAGGAGCCAACGCTGCCCCAAGAGTGGCAATCGATTCTGTAGTTGATGATATGGGTGAGGACCCGAGGGGTGAGGACATCCCCGACCACTACACTTGTGATTCTACTACACCAATTCCTAAATCTGCTGAGGGTATTACGATCCCTCCAACTGACGTTCCAGTTCTCGCTTCAAATTAGATTCTAAGGGCGCTACTGAAAGCCTTTTTTTAGGTCCTGTAATAGGGAGGTCTCCAGCCCCTGCTTCTGGTCCTAGTGATACTGATGGAGACCTAAGGGGAGCCATACAGATGTTGGCTCAAATAGTGGCCTCCCAGGACCAGAGATCTAATGTTGCCCCTACTTCTTCTAGCCAGCAAGAGGATTCCGCCAGCTCGAGGGTAAACAGGTTCCTTCAGTTAGATCCTCCAGTGTTCATGGGTGATAATCCCGAGGAGGACCCCAAGATTTTTATTGATGAAATGCACAAGACTCTTAGACTTATGCGTGCGATTGAGACAGAGGGAGTGGAGTTGGCTTCGTACCGTCTAAAAGGGGTGGCCTATTCATGGTTTGAGTTGTGGGAGGACTCTCGTAAGGAGGGGAGCCCTCCAGGGACGTGGAGTAAATTTGTTGATGCCTTCATAGATCATTTCCTTCCTGCTGAGACAAAGGTAGCCCGTGCCGTTGATTTTGAGAATCTGAAGCAAGGTCGCAAGAGTGTGTAGGAATACCACATGGAATTCGCACGCCTGTCCAAGTATGCTATTCACATATTGCCCACTATGGAGGCCAGGGTGCACCGGTTTGTTCAGGGCCTTAGTTCTTTTACTATTAAGGAGGCTTCTACAGCTGCCCTAAATTCTGATATGAACTATGGGAAGATGGTAGCATTTGCTCAGGCTACTGAGAACCGTAAATTGAAGAACATAATAGAGCGAGAGGGTACCCGGTCTACGGGCAACTTCGGGGAGTCATTTGGTGAGGGAAGATCAACTTTTAGGGGAGGGTCATCAGGGCCATCCCAATCTGTTGCTCAGCCTTCAGCCAGTGCACCTTCATCAGGGCCCAGTCAGCAGCTGTAGTGGAGTCGTTGTCAGGCCCAGTCGGGGAAATAGGGGACCCCACCAGCAGGGTCGGTCAAGAGGGAGATCCCAGCAGCAAAGGAGGCCCCCATGCCCAGGTGTGGGAAGATGCACTTGGGGATTTGTTGCATGGACTTACCCATATGCTATGGGTATGGATTGAGGGTTCATATTCAGAGAGAGTGTCGTTTATCATCCCGCCAGGGTGGGGGCAGGGGCACAACTCAGCCATCCAGTCTTGCAGCTGCTATATTTTCAGCACTCTCTCCAGCTCGAGGCACTCTAGCACCCGCAGGGCGTGGTGCAGCTAGGGGTGGTGCATAGAGTTCGGGAGGACCCAGCCGTTTCTATGCTATGAGTGGTCGTCAGAGTGCCGAGGCTTCTCCAGATGTTGTCACGGGTATATTGGATGTCCAATCTTATGATGTGTATGCTCTTATTGATACCGGTTCCTCCTTGTCCTATGTTACCCCTTATGTTGCTATGGAATTCAGTATAGAACCGGAACAGCTTCATGATCCGTTCTCCGTATCTGCTCTGGTTGGTGAGTCTATGTAAGGCCCCGTGAAAAAAACATTATGCTCAAAACCCAATAGCTCGTAGGGTCAGGGTCCAAATATGTGTTGGGAATGTGTGAAACTCTTCGCGGCGAGCTTGCTCACTGCGGCTCGGACCCATTATACTGATCTAAGTGTTTAAAAATCAAAGAACCAAGTTTTCCAGAAAAGTGCTATTTCGCGGTCCAGAATGCGGTCGCAAATCAAGTATGCGGACCGCATTTCCGCCGCATAATGAGTTAGTGGTTTGGTTAACATTAAGGTCAAAATGCGGTCCATTATGCGACCTCAGTCAAATTTGAGGTCAAAGATGCGGTGCATTATGCGACCGCAAATCGGGTATGCGGACCGCATTTCCACCGCAGACCCAAACAGAAGAATTGGATTTTTGGAGCACTTTTGCGGTCCATTCTGCGAACCGCATTTCGGATCTGCGACCGTAAAGTGCGATCGCAGACCTGACTCGGGCTCCTAATTTTCTAAATTTTAAACCCGACCCCCTTTTTAATAAAACACCCCAACCCCCTCATTTTAACAAGTTTCTGAACAAAATAAGAGTGAGGGAGAGAGGGTTCTTGAGAGAGAAAGTCACATTCTTCAAATTTGACTCTTCCAAACTATCCGGGCCGGGAAATTTCAAAAGCGATTATCTTCATCCCCATTCTTGTAGGTAAAATCCCTAACCCATTTTCATAAGTTTTCAGGTTTAATTAAAGGGGGGGGGGGGGGAGTCTCATACATCGATTCTTGATAATAGAGGTTGAAACATACATGCATGCCTTTTAAAACCTAAAATCTAGTAAGAGGAATTGGGTAGGAGTACAGAATTATACAAAGGAGGGTTGGCAATCTAAATGTGTTCGGGTTGTGATTGTGAACTTTGATTCTAAGAAATATGTGTTAATTTGTGCACTAGATTGATGTTGCTAGACTTTTGGTGAAGTTGAAAGTAGAAATTAGAAGGGAATTCGGCTCCAGGTATGTATGGCTAACTTCGACCTTTGTAAAATCACCTTGTTTGGTGTTTGAGTGTTTGGTATGTGATCTCTATGGTCACTTTGAATTCTTGGTCATGTCTTTTGGGCTAACCAATGCCCCGACAGCTTTTATGGATCTTATGAATCGGGTCTTCAAGCCATTTCTAGACTACTTCGTGATTGTTTTCATTGATGACATCCTTGTTTATTCGCGGAGCCGGGAGGATCATGCCAGTCACCTCAGGGCAGTTTTGCAGACTCTCCATCAGCACCAGTTGTATGCTAAATTTTCGAAATGTGAGTTTTGGTTGGAGTCCGTTGCCTTTTTGGGTCATGTTGTTTCTAGT
>NW_017670737.1:52731-73919 GCF_001879085.1 Nicotiana attenuata | reverse complement strand
CTTTCATGCTAGCATTCAGATGGCCCCATTTGAGGCATTGTACGGAAGGAGGTGTAGGTCTCCGATTGGATGGTTTGAAATGGGTAAAGCGGAATTGTTGGGGCCAGATCTTGTGCACCAGGATATGGAGAAAGTTAAGGTCATTCAGGAAAGGATGAAAACTGCTCTGAGTTGCCAGAAATCCTATGCGGACGTTCGTCGAAGGGAATTGGAATTTCAAGTTGATGATTGGGTGTTCTTGAGGGTATCCCCTATGAAGGGAGTCATGTGATTCGGAAAAAAGGGGATGTTGAGTCCTAGGTATGTCGGGCCATATCGAATCGCTCAAAGGATAGTGCAGGTGGCTTATAGGCTGGATTTGCCTCCTGAAATGTCACTAGTGCACCCGGTGTTCCATGTGTCTATGTTAAAGAAAGTGGTTGGGGATCCATCCACCACTGTTCCAGTTGAGACCATCGAGGTTAATGAAGAGTTGTCGTATGAAGAGATTCCGGTTGCTATTCTTGATAGGCAAGTCCGTAAATTGAGAAGCAAGGAAGTTGCTTCAGTTAAAGTATTATGGCGAAGTCAACGAGTTGAGGAAGCCACATGGGAAGCGGAAAAGGAAATGAAGGAAAAATATCCCCATATGTTTGATCAAGTCTAATAGTAATCGTGCGAACTCTTATCCCTGAACAAATTGTTATTGTGTCCAAATTGGTGCAAAGACACCCCATCTTTTCTTCCTAAATGTGTTACTATTGAAATCCCTCTAGTGGTGTAAGAATTGTATATGTTGTGATTGTCTAAGTCATGTGAACCTCTTTTTGGTAAATGAAAGCTTTATAAATACTCATGTGATAAGTAAGCAACTAATGGTAGTGTAGATTGATAATGATTTATTTATATACACGTAGTATGTCGAAGCGGTTAAATTCTGTGGAACTCATTGAAGTGACTAATTTATGTGTAAAATGTAGCAAGTGATTGAATATGTGAAATTGTTGAGGTAATGAACTGTATACCAATTGTAGGGATAGTTGTAATTGTGTAATGGTACTTGGAATTGTGTTTCGGGGGCTCTCTGACAGGTAGATATGTCTAAATTACAAAGGAAACCTTGGCAAAATTTTTCTAAAAATATGGGAGTTAGTGAAATTGGGAGTCTGCATATCATGTTTTCAAAACCAACTGATTTTCCAAAATCCTCATTCGAGGACGAATGATTTTAAGTGGGGGAGAATGTAAGGCCCCGTGAAAAAAAAATTTATGCTCAAAACCCAGTAGCTCGTAGGGTCAGGGTCCGAATATGTGTTGGGAATGTGTGAAAAGCTCGCCGCGGCTCGGACCCATTATACAGATCTAAGTGTTTAAAAATCAAAGAACCAAGTTTTTCCAGAAAAGTGCTTTCGCGGTCCAGAATGCGGTCGCAAATCAAGTATGCGGACCGCATTTCCGCCGCATATTTCGTCAGTGGTTTGGTTAACATTTAAGGTCAAAATGCTGTTCATTATGCGCACCGCATAACTGATATGCGGACCGCATTTCCACCACAAAGTGAGTCGGCGTGTCAGTCCAATTTGAGGTAAAAATGCAGTGCATTATGCGACTGCAAAATTGGGTATGCGGACCGCATTTTCTGCCGCAGACCCAAACAGAAGAATTAGATTTTTGGAGCACTTTTCGGTCCATTCTGTGGACCGCATTTCGGATCTGCGATCGCAAGTGCGACCGCAGGGACCTGACTCGGTCTCCTAATTTTCTAAATTTTTAAACCCGACCCCCCTTTTTAGTAAAACACCCCAACCCCCTCATTTAACAAGTTTCTGAACAAAATAAGAGAGAGGGAGAGAGGGTTCTTGAGAGAGAAAGTCACCTTCTTCAAATTTGACTCTTCCAAACTATCCGCGGCGCAAGAATTTACAAAAGCCGATTATCTTCATCCCACTTCTTGTCAGGTAAAGTACCTAACCCAATTTTCTGTAAGTTTTCTAGGTTTAAGTTAACGGGGGGGGGGGAGTCTCATGCATTGATTCTTGATAATAGAGGTTGAAACATACATGCATGCCTTTTAAAACCTAAAATCTAGTAAGAGGAATTGGGTAGGAGTAAAGAATTATACAAAGGAGGGTTGACAATCTAAATGTGTTCGGGTTGTGATTGTGAACTTTGATTCTAAGAAATATGTGTTAATTTGTGCACTACATTGACGTTGCTAGACTTTTGGTGAAGTTGAAAGTAGAAATTAGAAGGGAATTCGGCTCCAGGTATGTATGGCTAACTTCGACCTTTGTAAAATCACCTTGTTTGGTGTTTGAGTGTTTGGTATGTGATCTCTACGTGGGTTGTCTGTGAAATTCTTGTGATTGGTATGGTTGAGTGTTCGTGGTTATGTCTCTCGATATAATGGTGTAAGTAATTGGCAATAAACCAAGTGTATGATTGTGAACGTACTATGTGGTAAGAATTGTGAAACAAATGATGGAAGGAAATGGTAGTTGATGCAAATTGGAACAACTGTGGTAATAACATATGTGACTTGTCGGGGGGAAACTCTCGTTGTAATATAAAAAGCATATGAGATGTGGAATACGATGGAAACGGTATTGATGGCTATGGAAGCTCTTGTAAAATTGTTGTTGTTGATCTTTGAGAATTGCTGTTGTTATTCCTTGAGAATTATTGTTGTTATTCCTTGAGAATTGTTGTTGTTGTTCTTTGTGAATTGTTGTTGTTGTTGTGTTGTTTGTGAATTGTGATTATTCGGTGGTATCGGGTTGCGCACCGCAACACGAAGTAATAAGGTGTGGGTTGTGGTGATAAGGGTGGCCGAGGTAATAAGGGTGGAAAGTGATCGAAATCACTATTGAAATGAAAATATGAGAAAGCTGTGAAATCATTGATGCGAAAAATGTTGAAGGGGAAATGGAGAGATTGTAAATTTGTTTGGCTTGATTGTTTCCTTTCATGTGTATTTGATTGTTGATTCCATTATTACTTGTTACTTGTGTATGGTTTGAGTTTACTTAGGGCAAAGTTTGTTCATACATACCAGTACAATTCAAATGTACTGACGTCCCTTTTGCCGGGGGCGCTACATTCGTGTTATAATTGTAGGTGGATCCATACCACGTACTCCAGTCCACCGACCGTAGCTCCCCTTCATCTTCTGTCAGCTGTATTGGTGAGCCCCTTTACTCTCGGGGCCCTGCGTGGCTCATGCCGCTTTTATTCCGGAGTTTTATTTTGGTTTTTGTGTAAGGTATAGCCGGAGCCTTGTTCCCGGCAAGTACTGTATTATCCTGTGTATCTTTAGAGGCTCCGTAGACAGTAAAAATGTGGGTTACAAACTTATGTAATATGTATTTTGGTATGTTAGGCGATGTAAGTTGTAAACCGCGCTAAGTAACCATGTTGTTATTGAATATTTCGTGAAAAGGTGTTTAATTATAATGGCAATTTCTTTTGATTAATGAGCAATGAAAACACGGGGTAACACGTGGGATAGGAAAGGAACCCAAGTCCGCTTGACTGGGGCTACCCGGTCGAGCGCCGGTCATGTCCCTCAGTTTTGGGGCGTGACAGTCTATTATGGCTGCGCGGTGTATTGAGATTGTGTTGTCATGGTAGGTGGTCGGAATACCATGGCCGATCTTATTGAATTGGGGATGGTTGATTTTGATGTAATAATGGGGATGGATTGGCTTCATTCATGTTTTTCCAAGCTCGATTGCCGAACTAGAACTATGAGGCTTGAATTTCCAAGTGAGCCAGTGGTTGAATGGAAGGGGGATAATGTACTGCCAAAGGGTAGGTTTATTTCTTACCTTAAGGCCACAAAAATGATTAACAAGGGATGTTCTAACATTTCGTCCGGGTCACGGACACCGATGTTGAGGCACCTGCGCTTGAGTCTGTGCTAGTTGTGAATGAGTTTTTGGATGTCTTTCCAGACGAGCTCAGGGAGATTGATTTCGGGATTGATGTGATGCCAGGCACGCAGCCAATATCTATTCCACCTTACAGAATGACACCGGCCGAGCTGAAAGAGCTAAAGGAACAATTGAAGGATTTGTTAGAGAAGGGTTTAATCCGACCAAATGTTTCGCCTTGGGGCGCAACGGTTCTCTTTGTAAGAAAGAAAGATGGATCGCTACGAATGTGTATTGACTATCTGCAGCTCAACACGGTCACAATCAAGAATAAGTACACACACCAAGAATAGACGATTTGTTTCATCAATTGTAGGGTGCTAGGTACTTCTCCAAAATTGATTTATGGTCCGGGTATCACCAATTGAAGATAAGGGAGCAGGATATTCCGAAAATAGCTTTCAGGACCCGGTATGGGCACTTTGAATTTCTGGTAATGTCTTTTGGGCTAACAAATGCCCCGGCACCTTTCATGGATCTTATGAATCGAGTCTTCAAGCCTTTTCTTGACTCCTTTGTGATAGTGTTCATTGACGATATTCTTGTGTATTCTCGAAATCGGGAGGACCATGTCGATCATCTCAGGGCTATTTTGCAAACTCTTCATCAACACCAATTGTATGCAAAGTTTTCGAAATGTGAATTTTGGCTTGAATCTTTCACGTTCTTTGGTCATGTCATCTCCAGAGAAGGAATCATGGTTGATCCTCAAAAGATTTCAGTAGTATGGAATTGGCCTATACCTACGACCCCAACAGAGATTCGCAGTTTCATGGGTTTGGCCGGGTATTACAGGAAGTTTGTGGAGGGGTTCTCTACTCTTGCCTCTCCGTTGACTAAATTGACGCAGAAAGCGGTTAAGTTCCAATGGTCTGATGCTTGTGAAAGGAGCTTCCAGGAGTTGAAATCAAAATTGACTACGGCGCCGGTATTAACCCTGCAAGAGGGTATTGATGAGTTTGTGGTATATTGCGATGCTTAAAGAATTGGGGTTGGGTGTGTGTTAATGCAACATGGCAAGGTTATAGATTATGCTTCTAGGCAACTCAAGAATCATGAAAAGAACTATCCAACACATGACTTAGAACTTGCGGCGGTGGTTTTTGCATTGAAGATTTGGCGTCATTATTTGTATAGGGTCCATGTGGATGTATTCACGGACCATAAGAGCCTTCAGTATATTTTCAAATAGAAGGAATTGAATCTGAGGCAGAGAAGATGGCTTGAGTTACTCAAAGACTACGACATCAACATCCTATGTCATCCGGGGAAGGCTAATGTTGTGGCGGATGCTCTTTGCAGAAAATCTGTGGGAAGTTTGGCTCACTTGGAGGTGTATCAGAGGCCGTTGGCCAGGGAGGTTCACCAGTTGGCTAGTTTGGGAGTTCGTCTTGCGGACTCTAATGAAGGAGGGGTAATTGTGCAGAATAGGGCAGAATCATCGCTCGTGGCGGAGGTCAAGGAGAAACAATACAATGATCCATTGTTGGTACAACTAAAGGAGGGGATTCATAAGCTTAAAACTATGGCTTTTACCCTCGACACGAATGATGGTACACTAAGGTAGCAAGGGCGACTATGTGTTCCCAATATAGATGGTCTCCGGCGAAGAATCATGGCTGGAGCTCACACTTCTAGATATTCCGTACACCCAGGTTCTACGAAAATGTATCATGATCTCAAGGAAGTTTATTGGTGGAATAACATGAAAAGTAATGTGGCGAACTTTGTGGCAAAATGTCCAAGCTGTCAGCAAGTGAAGGCCAAACATCAAAGACCCATTGGGTTGGCGCAAAATCTAGAAATCCCAATGTGGAAGTGGGAGATTATTAGTATGGACTTTGTGGTAGGACTACCGCGCACTTCGCGCAAGTTTGACTCAATTTAGGTGATTATGGACCGACTCACAAAATCAGTGCACTTCTTGCCAGTTAAATCTACCGACACAACAAAATAATATGCTCAGTTATACATCAGGGAAATAGTCAGGTTGCATGGCACTCCAGTTTCTATCATTTCGGATTGAGGAGCTCAGTTCACAGCTAACTTTTGGAAGAAATTTCAGCAAGGTTTGGGTACACAGGTGAATCCTAGTATATCCTTTCATCCATAGACTGACGGGAAAGCAGAGCGAACTATTCAGATGCTTGAGAATATGTTGCGTTCTTGTGTTCTTGACTTCAAGGGTAGCTGGGACGATCATTTGCCGCTCATAGAATTTGCTTACAACAACAGCTATCATGCTAGTATTCAGATGGCACCATTCGAGGCGTTATATGGTAGGGGATGTAGATCTCCCACTGGGTGGTTCGAGATTGAGGAAGCTAAATTGATAGGACCAGACCTTGTGCATCAAACTATTGAACAGGTTAAGACCATTAAAGGGCGGTTGAAAACGGCTCAGAGTCGCCAAAAGTCCTATTCGGATGTTCGTCGCAGAGATTTAGAATTCAAAGAAGATGATTGGGTATTCTTGAAGGTTTCCCCCATGAAGGGTATAATGCGGTTCGGAAAGAAAGGGAAATTAAGTCCAGGTATGTCGGTCTGTACAGAATCATTCAGAGGATTGGTCAGGTGGCGTACAAGCTTGAGCTACCACCTGAGATGTCATTAGTGCACCCGGTGTTTCATGTGTCCATGATGAAGAAAGTAATCGGGGATCCGTCTGCTATTGTGCTGGTTGAGACTATTGAGGCTAATGAAGAACTGTCATATGAAGAAATTCCAGATGCCATTCTTGATAGGCAAGTTCGAAGTTGAGAAATAAAGAAATTGCCTCCGTGAAAGTGTTATGGTGAAACTAGCATGTTGAAGAAGCCACTTGGGAAGCCGAGGAAGAAATGAAAAAGAAGTACCCTCATTTGTTTGTATAGCCATGTAGTAGCTTCTATGAATTTGGTTCCTATAAACATTGTATCACTTGATTAGACTAAGTAAAGCTGTTCTGTTTGATTATATATTGCCTATGAGGCCATGGTTGGTGTTGCTATGAGTTATATTATGTCAGTGGGTTTTGTATATGTTGTTAGGATGTGTTTCTAGGGCTCTTTGACAGGTGGATAAGCCCAGTTACAAAAGAAACTCTGGCAAAATTTTCGGAAATTTTGGGAGCCAGTTGTGTTGTTGTTGTTGGTACAAGAAAAAGTAGTGTTGAGGCTATTTAAAAGAATTGTGATGTTGCTATACCAACTGAACTGGAGGTAGGGAGTGACAAATATTTGTGGAAGAGAAAGAGGACAATAATGTATTAGACTTTTCTCAATAGGTGATTCCCACTCTTCAGCTTCTGGAATCAGTTTTGCTGCTGCCATTGATGATGTCAATTCTGGCGCACAGGTTCAAGATAGAAAGATATAACTCTCAATCCTCAGTAGGGTAGTATAAGTAGTTGAATGTATGGGTTAGGGAAGAGCAAGAAAATCACTCGATAGGTATATTGTTATGCTCCTCATTCGAGGACGAATGATCTTAAGTGGGACAAGATGTAAGGCCCCGTAAAATATTTAGCTACAAACCCAGAATTTCATGGTGCCAAGTTAGATTCATGTGTTATAACAAGTAGGAATTCTTCGCGCTGTGGTTCGGACTTTTTGGATCAAACATTACGCTGGGGAGTTGAAGAAAAATTTCGGAAAGATCAGGGCAATTCTGCGGCCAATCCGCGGCTGCAGCTCTGTTATGTGGACCGCAGTACAACCGCGGAGTGAAGCAGAGAATTGAGTTAATATTAGACCAAATGTGCGGTCCATTATGCGGTCGCATAATTGCTATGCGGACCGCATAAACCATCGCGAAACCCCCCATTTAAATTCCTGGAGGGGTGTTCTGTGGCACATTATGGACCGCAGAACAGGTCTGCGGACCACAAATCGGTCGCAGACCGAGGTAGAAAAATTGATGTTCCAGAGGGCTAATTATGCATCCCATTTGCGGCGTCGCACATGCAATCGCAGATCTGTGTCGAGGCTCCTATTTTCTAATCTTTAAACCTGACCCTATTCCGTTAAAAACACCTATCATACACCATTTTGAGTTATTTTTCTGATGTTCTAGAGTGAGGAGAGAGTTCTTTGAGAGAAAGGTCAACATTCACACTAATATCCATCACTTCTTGCTAAAATCTTGGAGATTATCAAAAGAGGCACCGAGGTCTTCTTCACAAGAGGTAAGGTTCTATCACCCAATCTTTAAATTTCAAAATGTAACTAGAATGGGCCATTAGAAAGGTAATTCATGGGGATGGAAGTGATTATCTTGCATGCATGTGTTATAAAAAAGTGTAGGAATCTTGTGACCTAAAAATGGTAAATATGGTTGCGGGATGATAGAATCTTCCACAAAAAGGTCTTAAAAACATAATGCACACCTAGTGCTTGATAATGTGCTCATATGAGCTAGAGTCTTGATCATCCTTCTAAATCTTGAATCAACTTGTTATATTCCCAAAATAGATTGAAGGTGCTAAGAGTTCCGAAAATTATTGTAGAACTTAAGGAAAGCTCTATTGAGGTATGTATGGCTAAAACACCCTCTTCTTAGAATTGAACCCCTTGGTGACCATGCAATTGGTGTAATTTCTCAAATTTGATCGATATAGAAATTGCTATTCCGAATGTGCTTGTGTTGCAAAATATATGTGCAATATGTATTCCAATGCTCTCATTATGCTATCTTGTCACTTGAGGATGTGTTAAAGATGTAGAATATGTGCTAAAATGCCTAGACTTCAAATCGAGTTTGAATAAAGATTGTTATGCTAAAGTATGTGAAAGCCTCTGTATGCCTATTATTTATAATTGCTCTCGTGTGTACTCAATATCTCTAATTGAAAGGCTTGTTTGTGGAAAATGATAATAATGTGAAATGTGGGAAAGAACTTGGATTATGAAATTTGGTCAAGTGCCAAGTATGATGTAATAGTTGTGGCCACAAGTGCCAATGAATTGATATATGTGAAAGAAATATGAATTGAGATGATTGATGGAAAATGGTAATGTCTTGGGTGAGACGTCCTAGCCGATCGGATCATGATCGAACGCCATGCCGCGCACATGATGGTACTGTGCTGTAAATTTAATATTGGAAATTGGAAACTAGAAATTGAAACTGGAGTTGTGATTATGGTTAATGTCTCCAATCAAACGACCTAGCCGATGGGGTCGTGATCGGACTCCGTATAAAAGTACGATGGTATTGTGAATGATGAGGTATCGATACTAATGATGTCCTAATTTAAAACTATGGAAAATTCACTGGAAAGCTTATGCGATCTTTAATTTGATGATGTGGTGTTGTTTTGAACTTTTATTGATTTTATGATTACTTCCTTCTTGTGTTATTGTTCTTTCTAATGAGATGGTGTTTAGTTATACATACTTGTGCCATTCAACGGTACTAACGTATCTTTTTTCGGGGGCGCTACGTCTTAAATGGATGCAGGTGGTTTCGAAGCAGGCGGTGCTGACCAGCGTTAGCAGTACACCATCCCCTTCCAGCAGCATTGGTGAGCCCCACTTCATTTAGGGGTTATGCATCTTTTGTCCATATTTCACCATCTTTTGAGGTACTGCGGGGCCTTGTTGCCGGCATTGTCATGACTCTCTTTTGTATCTTTAGAGGCTCTGTAGACACTATGTGGGTTGTATATGGGTGTTGGAAGGGTCAGTGGATTACGTTATGTTTTGGACCCTTGTTCCTTCAGCTTGTAAAGTGTATGTAATTTTGGAAACATAACAATGGTGTAACTAATTAAATGGCCAGTAATGTATATATATATGATCACATGTCATCTCTTGATCGTAAGTGAGTTGGGTAGGAAGTGTCTAACAGGCTTGCTCGGCCGGGTTCACTCGGTTGAGCGCCGGTCGCACCTCCCGTGGTTGGGGCGTAACACAATATACAATAACTACAACAGGAATGACGATACAAATCAGTCAAATAAATCATCAACCAATGAAAACGGATAAACATAATGAATAAAGATGGCACGACATCACCCATCGTGCTTTTGCTCAAAACCTCACCATGAAACGATAACAATGGCACGGCATCACCCTTCGTGCTTTTACTCTCAACCTCACCGTGAAATGATTAATATGGCACGACATCACCCTTCGTGCTTTTACTCTCTTCCTCACTATGTATTAATCAATAAATGAAGCTACAAACGGCGCGGCATCACCATTCGTGCTTTAACACTCTCCCTTACCATGTAGTAATGAATACAACAATTTGGGAGATAGATAATGCAAGAATAAACCTTACGTCAATAGTGGTTCCAAGATGACAATCCTCAACTTCCAAAAATACTCAACCGTCACAATTAATTCATAAATGAGGAAAGAACGATCAAGTAAGTAATGAACTAATCTAAGCATGGTTGTCATAATTAAATAAGGTAATAAATTACAAGGAAACAAGTCCCACCCACATGCTTTAACCTAACAACAACTCATAAGTACTCGTCACCTCACATATACATTGTAATAACACATTTAAACACGTAGCAAATAGGCAAACATGTCCTAATCCCTCAAGTCAAGGCTAACTACGACACTTACCTCGCTCCGCAATCGACTCAAAGTCCAACCACGGCTTTGCCTTTCGAACAAGCCTCCAAACCAACCAAATCTAGCAAATTATTAACCAAACAATTCAATCTAAGCCTTTGGAACTACCCAAAATGAAAGAGGTTCAATTTAGTTCATTATTGAAAAAGTCAAAAAAAGTCAACCCGGGCCCGCTTGGTCAAAACCCGAAATTCGGACCAAAATCCGATTACCCATTCACTCTCGAGCCTGGTTATGTGACTTGTTTCGGAATTCGACCTTAATTCGAGGTTTGAATTCTAATTTTATAATAATCCCTAATTCTACCCAAATACCCAATTTCTATCATGAAAATTCTAGGTTTAATGATGAAAACTTATGAAATTTAATGGGTAAATGAAAGAAAGTTGATTAAGGCCACTTACCAATAAATTGAGGAAGAAAATCTCTTGGAAAAATTGTCCTCTAAGGTGTTTAGGGTTGAGAATTTGAAAGAATGAGCTAAAATCCCGTCTATCTCAATTTTTACCCGGCTGCGGATGTCGCAATTGCGATATTTTGTTCGCAGTTGCGAGAAAGAGGTCGTAAATGCGAACTCCTCTCAGAAACCCAGACATTACAAATGTGATGTTTTGGTCGCAAATGCGAAACCCAAGACCTTGCTGCGGAGCACCTCTTCGCAAATGCGAAGAATGACAAGAAACATGCTGAGTCGCAAATGCGACTTTGCCTTCGCAAAGAGCGGAAATAGCAAGTTTGCAAATGCGAGCTTTTACCTCGAAAATGTGAGACTCCTAGTCAGCCCATGCTCGCAAATGCAAAGCTTTGTTCACAAAAGCGAGGCTCGCAAATGCGAGCTATATCTCGCAAATGCGAGACCTGCAATAGAACACCAGTAACAAAAGAGGCATCAACTATTCTACCAAGTCCGAAATCACTCCGTGGCCTATCCAAAACTCACCTGAGCCCTCGGGGGTCCCAAACAAATATGTACACAAGTCCAAAAACCTCATACGAACTCGTTCGCGCGATCAAAACAGCAAAATAACGCCTTGAACTACGAATCGAACACCAAAATGAATGAAATATTCAAAAAAACTTAAGAACCTTCATGCACACCAAAATGAAGTCGCGATGGCACCTAGTCTCTATGATTAGGTAAGCCTAACATTTAAATATTAACTTAACAAAAATAATAAACAAAATACTAAAACAAGTCTAATAATCTTCTTATTTCTCTTTTTTTTTTTCATTTTTTTTCATTTTTCATTTCAATATTTTGTCAATTAAATGCAGGAAAGAATTTTGGAGGAAAACTTCCCTTTTGGGTTGATTATTGCTGCAAAGGTGTTTCTAGCTTTTGCGCATCTTTTCCTTTTGGTTGCACCTGCTTTTGCACGGTTGCTTTGGGTTGCACCTGTTTCAATTTTTTTTCAAACAAAGAACAATTGTTAGTTTGTGAAGTGTTAATTTGACCTAATTGAGGTAAGTATCTTGCCTAATTTTGTGTGGGGGAATTACCCCATAGGATTCGGTCTAATTGTATTATTTGAATTATATGGAATGCATGTAAATGAGATGATGAAAGTGTACACGGGTTTATATGTGGAAATTGACTGGTTTATACTCTTAGGCTATTAACATGCCTTTAGGAGAAGTTTTTGTTACATGGAATATCTTTCATTCTTGAGTTATTATACCATTTTATTGTGTTGTTGTTGAAATTCATATACACATTATTGTTGGTCCATGGGCTATGTATTGTTGTGATATTGGTATTGTTGTTTTGGCAATGTTGTGGCATATGGGCACGTGTGGTGCGAGTTGATTATTGCGTTGTGACGAGATGCGCATATGGCAGCATACGGGTGGTATTATTAATGCGCATGCGGTGAGATAAGTTTTATGCGCTTTCTGCTAGTAAGGGGAATCACTTCTTTCGATGCACACGCGGAGAGATAAGGGGGCTAAAGCGCGTGAAGCTATGTCGGGAAAAATATTTTTAAAATAAATATAAGGCTCATGCGGGGTCATAAGGAAGATTTGTGAATGGTATCTTGTGAATTGTGATTATGAGGTGTGGTACCTCGGGGCGATTCTTGTTGTAAATTCTGTGTTGGAACGACTTGATGATTTGAACTATTATCGTTTTTCTTAATTCATTTCACTTGTATTTTATGAGTATTTTGATTATTTTGTTGTTTATCAAAACGTTTTCTCTTTTTGCCATTTATTGCTTTTACTTTTCGTTGTTAGCTTTATATTAATATTCTGCATAGGTTTTCATGTCTAGTGAATTTCATGACTTGTACCTCGTCACTACTCCATCGAGGTTAGTCTTGATACTTACTGGGTACTGTTGTGGTGTAATCATACTACGGTTCTGCATATTTTTGTGCAGATCCAGGTACCTCGGAGCATGCCGGACGTTAGCTAGCTGTTATTGAGTTGCTGAGGAGACTTCAATGCATCTGCCATTCCGCTCCCAGGCCTCGGCGTCACCATCTAATATTACCTTTACTATTTTTTTATTTTCATTCCATCACTCTCACTAGAGCATATGACTCCGTACTACCGATTTTGGGGATGTATGACTAATGATTAGTTTCAGATTTATTATATCATTTATCATTTTAAAATAATAGCTATCTTGTTTATTTCTGCTAAATCTCAGCATGTGTTAGGCTTACCTAGTCTTAGAGACTAGGTGCTATCTCAGTCCTAAAGGTGAGATTTTGGGGTCGTGATATTTGTAGCCTTAACCTAATAGCTGTTGGGAGTTTTCTATTGAACTTCAATTTCCGTTTAACCTTTAATTTTGTGTACGGCTAAAATCGGAGAGCCTGATTTTGTGACTGTTATGACATTCCACGGCCCGCCTCCAGAGTCCTCGAGGTACAGTTTGAAGTTCGACCCCTGGGGTCCCCTATGCTCGACCTCGGGGCGGCGAGAGTCGGTTGCCATCATGGATAAGCGGGAAGTTCCCAAGACACGTTACCAAAGCTGACAATTTCTACAAGATAAGTACTAGCCTGTACCAGACTAGTAAATAGCTGTACCAACTATGTCTCTTTGTAATAAATGCACATGTACTATATTGGGATTCCCTATCCTATATAAGAGAGATCCTTGTCACTTTGTAAAGGGATCTGATACTCAATATTGAATACAAGAACATTCTCTCTGCTCTCTAACACATTCTCTTGAACTCATTACTTCCATTTATTGCTTATATTCATTGTGTTCAATTTATTGTTCTTCATTTATTGCTTATCATTGGCCATAAATAGCCATCACCTTAGCTCTCATAAAGTGTTAGTCCTCCCTCGATCGTTCTAAGCCGGTCACCCGACTCAACCCCGAGGCCTTATAAACGATAGCTCGAGGACCCGATCTCCAACTGTTCGGTTCGATTATCATACCGTCTCTAAGCTGCAATCTTGATTTCTAGCCTTTTACTTAGGATCCATTACTTAACAACTAGCATAAAAATAGATCGCGTATTTTTAGAACCACGAAATCAAATTTAATTGTAATTACCATTTTCACGGTAAGCAGTTTGGCGCCCACCGTAGGGCTAAAAATAATAGTGATTATTTTCTTGCTGGTTTGCTACATAACGCAAGTTATCTTTCACACTTTTTCTTGTCCAAGATCATTAATTTCAGGTCAAAATGTCTAACTCAGTAAACGCACGTGAAAACATCAATCTTGAAGACCATGAAGAAAATGGTGTTGACGTCCCAGGTGTTGATATACCACCACAAAACCCTGAGAATGCACCAGAACCAATTCCAGTGGACACGGTCTCGCGCGATGCCCAACACATCGATATAAGCTCCCACACTAACAGGAGCGTGCGCCAAGGAGACCAACAAGAAGGTCAGAAAAACCTAGCTAGGGAAGAACGGGAGGTTAGCCTTCACGTTATTTTTGAAATGTTACAGGCACATCGGCTGGCGATCGCTCAGCTGCAAAGTCACCAGAAAACTCCTAGCACGGTAGCACCGGGGATGGCTCCCCTAGCCGAGCAGGTACCAAAGAGATCAAGCAACAACGGGTCGGTAGCCGACCCCGCCATCATAAAGATGCTCGAGGACCTCACAATGAGGATCAAGTCGGGCGAGAAGACGATAGAAGCCAACGACAAAAAGGTCGAGACCTACAATTCCAGGGTCGACCAAATTCCGGGCACACCCCCGGTCCTGAAAGGTGTGGATTCAAAGAAGTTCGTACAGAAATCGTTCCCACAGGAAGCGGCTCCGCGACCCATTCCGAAGAAGTTCAGAATGCAAGACCTTCAGCGTATGTTGATGGGGTTCCTGTATATGCATTGGAGAAAGGGCACGATCAGAGTCTTCCTACTAAACTTAGGAAGGATACAGTGTGTCAAATTCAACAAGCAGACAATGGGAAGGGGGATGATTCGAATGGAACAGTATCTCAGGCAATTTCGGCGAGTATTGCTACAGTAAATCCTAACCTTGGTTATGTGTATGAGCTTCAGTTTAAATTGCTGCAGGAGAAGCTAGGAGACATGGGGAGTAATTCTGAATAGTTTGAAACAGCATTGACACCTTATGAACCTAGAGATCAAGCCATAATTACTAGGGATAGTGATGTTTTACCAATGGCATGTTCATTTGGAACTGGATCCCCATTACAGATCAAAGTAGATTTACCATTGAGATCTCCTAATCAGGTCCTGCACGACATCATAACTCATCAGGAGTTACCATTACACATACAAAATTCTATGGAAGATAAGCAAAAGCAATATAAGGAGGAAGATGATGATGAATCTACTGTAGAAAACTTCAAGGGTGTGATGAGAGAAGGGGTTGTATCTCCTACAGCAGCTACTAAAAGTGGGAAGAAGGGCAAGAAAAATCAACCTAAAGAGCCAATACAACCTACAAGAATTTTGCCTAGAAGGGCAGCCTCTGGAACTTCAAGATGATGATTAAAACACTTATATGGAACATAAGGTCTGTTAAAACTCAACAGGCCTTTCAGAGAGTGATCAATATGCAGAAGGAACATGGTTTTTTCATTGTGGCTCTAACGGAGCCTAAACAAAAGAAGAAATTTTTGGACAGATATAGAAGAAGATTAGGCATGGAAGCTGCAATCTCTAATGTAAATGGCAAAATTTGGTTATTTTTTGATTCAGTTGTGGAATGGGATCTTGTGATTGACACTGAGCAACAAATTACCATCAGAGTGTATCATCAAGACCTTGGTAAATACATTATGATGACATTTGTATATGCTAAGTGTTGTGCCTTAGAGAGACTAGAATTATGAGACAGTCTTTATTGTTTGGCTAGTGATATGGAGTTGCCATGGCTAGTAGGGGGTGATTTCAATGTGGTGTTGGGAGAAGAAGAAAAGATAGGAGGCTGAATAGTATATCCACCAGAATATGAAGACTTTGCATTCTGTGTGAATTCATGTGAATTTTTTGATCTAGGCTTCAAAGGCAGTCCTTTTACTTGGTGGAATGGGAGGCCAAATGAGGAGTGTATATTCAAGAGACTAGACAGAATCTTGGTGAATATGCCTTTTCAGACTCTTTTTCCTACAATTGAAGTAGAACACCTTATCAGAACAGGTTCTGATAATACACCATTGTTATTGAGTTGTGGGGAGGAAGCTTTGAAGTTTGTTAAGCCCTATAAGTACTTGAACTTTTGGGCAAATCATGAGACTTTCCTAGATGTAGTAAGGCAGAACTGGATAGCTGATTTTATAGGGGACCCTTTCTTAATGTTTAAGCAGAAACTGAAAAGAGTCAAGATTGCTCTTTCAAAGTGGAGCAAGCTGAGTTATGGAGACATTTTCAAACAACTGGCAATTAGAGAGGATGTGGTGAGAATCAAAGAGATGTTATTTGAAGAAGATCCATCAATAGCAAACAGAATAGTTCTTCAACAGGCTCAAGCAGAATTGAAAAAATATTTAAACATTGAAGAACAATACTGGAAGCAGAAAGCAGGCATGAGATGGTTTGAGGAAGGGGACAAGAATACTAGGTTCTTTCATAATAATTTTTATGGCAAGAGACAAAACTTGCAGCTGAAGAGGATCGAGGGTGCAGATGATACATGGATTGAATCTCAAGAGGTAATGTCTAATGCTGCAGTGGAATTCTTTCAGAAGCAATTTACTAAAGAGGGTGATCCTACAAGTTTTGAACTACTGAACAATGTTCCTACAATGGTGACAAGGGAGCAAAATTTGGAGTTGTGTAGACTACCTACTAGAGAAGAAGCAAAGGCAGCAGTGTTTGCATTGAGCAGTGAAAGTGTAAGTAGCCCAGATGGCTTTTCATGTTTGTTTTTTCAATCATGCTAGAATATAGTAGGGGAGGATATACACAAAATGTTGATCTTATTCTTTGAGGGTAGTCCATTGCCAAAATCAGTCACACGTACAAATCTTGTGTTACTGCCCGAAAAACCAAGAGTTCAAACTTTCTCAAATCTGAGACCTATAAGCTTGAGTAACTTTATTAAATAAGTTTTTTCAAGAGTGGTGCATGATAGGCTGGAAAAGGTATTACCTTCTTTAATCTCTCCAAACCAATCAGGTTTTGTCAAGGGCAGGAGTATTTTTGAAAATATTTTGTTAACTCAAGAAATTGTTACTGACATAAGGCTGAGGGGGAAACCTGCTAATGTGGTGATTAAGCTAGACATGGAAAAGGCCTATGATAGGGTCTCATGGAAGTTTTTGTTGCATGTATTAAGGAGGATGAGATTTGTAGAATGTTTTATTAATATGGTTTGGAATTTGATCTCTAATAATTGGTATTCAGTCATGGCTAATGGACAGGCATCAGGGTTTTTTCACTCAACTAGAAGGGTAAAGTAAGGAGATCCTCTTTCACCAGCCTTATTTATCCTATCAGCTGAAGTTTTGTCAAGATTTTTGAATAAAGTGTTTGAAGATAGACAATTCAGGGGTTTTGGAATGCCTAAATGGACTGATCCTTTGAATCATCTAGCCTATGCTGGTGATACCATAATATTTTCTTCTGCAGATCCTTATTCATTACAGAGAATAGTGGATGTTTTGGTACAGTATGAGCAGGTTTCTGGGCAATTGATTAACAAGGCAAAGAGTTCGTACTATATGCATGCCAATGTGTCTGATATGTTGACAAATGCTGTAGGTAACATCACAGGTTTCTCAAAAGGGGAGTTTCCTTTACCTATCTGGGGTGCCCAATATTCTATACAAGAAGGAGAAAGGATTACTACAATGATATAAGTAAGAAAGTGAAGGCCAAACAACACTCTTGGAAAGGAAAATTGTTATCATATGGAGGGAAAGCAACATTAATTTCCAGTGTGCTACAAAGTATGCCAACACATATACTCTCAGTATTGGATTCACCTAAAAATGTGTTGGAACATTTGTATAAAACATTTGCAAGGTTCTTCTGGAGCAATAAGGCAGAGGGAAGGAGCAGGCATTGGACAAGGTGGCAGAACTTATGTCTCCCTAAAGAAGAAAGAGGGGTAAGTTTTAGATCTCTGATAGATGTATCAAAGGACCTATTTGCTAAATTGTGGTGGAGGTTTAGAACTATCAAAACTCTTTGGTCCAACTTTATGTGGAATAAGTACTGCAAGAATGAAATCCCAACAGTAGTACAATTCAGAAAAGGATCACATGTCTGGAGGAAAATGTTAGAAGCAAGGGAGGAGGTAGAACATGAGATTTTATGGGAGATGAAAAGGGGATCAACAAATGTGTGGCATGAGAACTGGACAGGAGTAGGAGCATTATATCATGTTGTACCACCAGAATTTCCCATTAATGAAGAGTTACAAGAAGTAGCTGAGTTGAGAGAGGGGGAGCAATGGAATGATCAACTCCTGGACCAGAATTTCCCTCAAGACATAGCAGAGCATATTAGAGGAGAGGTGCACTTTGATGATACAACATATTGTTGGGACATACCAAGATGGATGCCTACAACTACTGGTAAGTTCACTGTTAGTAGTGCTTGGAGAATCCTAAGGCACAGGGAACAAATCAATCCGGAATTTGCTAAAATATGGACTAAAGGGTTGCCTTTCAAAATTCTTTCTTCTTGTGGAGGGTTTGGAAAGGAAAAGTACCTATTGATGACTTATGGAGGAGAGGTGGTCATATGGTAGTGTCTAGATGTTGGTGTTGTATAGCACCACAGGAAGACTCTTTTCAACACTTATTTTTGACAAGTGAAACAATAACTAAGGTGTGGAGGATATTCATGCAAGCTACAGGTTTGGGGATAAACTTGGTTCAGGTTCATCAGGTAGTTAGGGCATGGTGGGATGCAAAATGTTGTCCTAAATTAAAACCTTTGTTTCAGGCAGCCCCAACAGTACTTCTATGGGAACTTTGGAAGAGGAGGAATACAATGAAGTATGGGGGAACAGTATGTTGTAGTAGAGTGATTCATGAGGTGAATAAAACATTATATTATCTTGCAAGAGTTAGATATCCTTGGTTTCCTAGCATACCTCTATTGTGGCCACAAATGATCAGATTTTTTGAGGGATACAGGCCATATATTATTACAAAGAGAGTTACATGGCAGCTACCTTATGATGGATGGTACAAGTTAATACTGATGGTGCTTCTAGGGGGAATCCGGGTCCCAGTTCTTATGGATTTTTGTGTGAGAAACCATGAAGGAGTTTTGGTGTTTGCTAAGGCTAAGGAGATAGGGGAGACAACTAATATTGTAGCAGAAGCAAAGGCAATTGTAGAAGGATTGGTTTATTGTGTGGAAAGGCAACTTCATCCATTGATTATGGAGACTGATTCTCTTGTGATGAGGAAGATTATTGATGGTGAATGGGGCAGAAGTGAGAAGGATCAAGGACATAAAGAGTACATACAATGTACTCTTTCAGCATGTGTTAAGAGAGGGCAACACAGTTGTAGATTTTTTAGCTAACCTTGTTTTCTCTTTTACAGGTACAATTACATTTCGGTCTTTTCAAGAACTGCCATCTAAAGGAAAAGCTTTGATAAATATGGATAAAGCTCAAATTCCAAACCTTAGGATTAGAGTTGCAAAGAAGAAAGATCCAGACTGATGAACATTCTTGTCATAGTACTGCCTAAAGCTCATGATATATGTTACTGGACATTGTTAAACAATCTACCAGTGGTATTAGCATGGCATCATGCTCATTCTGGGGGTTGTTTAGCTTTGTTCAGAGTGTGTCACTTACAGGGCAAGGTAGTTAAGAAAGTAAACTCACATAGGAGAAATATACAGTCTGTTTCAAGTAAGAAAATTTTTGGTTTGTGTACAAGTTTGATGCTGTGCGGATTCTGTTGTATAGTTAAAGGGTATTACTCAGTGATATTAGTGTGTTTTCATGCTCATTCTGAGGAGACTCTATGGCTATATGGTAGAAAATCACAAGGAACATTGCAGATGATAGCAGATAAGTACAAAGAGAAACATCTGATGAACAGTAGGGCTATATTCACAGCCTTATTTTGTAATCATTTGTTTGAGTTGCTTTGCATTTTAAATCGTTGGAAAGAGATTTTAAAGCAGTTTTTTGAGTCTAAAGGAGATCATCAAGGTCCAGGACACATAAAGGAGGTTTTATACATGACTGGAGCAGTGCAGTATATGCATTGCATTTACAGATTTATGATCTTGTTTCTGTTAGTATTGTGCAGGTTTTCTGATTGCTAAGGATTCAATTCTGGTCAGCATTTATATCAACTGGACAAGGCCTATACACTCATGATGCTGTAGATTCACGATTGAGGCTTCACACAAGATTACTACATCTCTCCCTTCATCAAAATGTTTCATTATTTAGTGTACTATATGATCATTATCCAGTGGTATTAGAGTGTTTACACTCTCATTCTAGAGGTGATAGTACAGTGCACAGGATATGCTGGATTAGGAGGCAATTGAGAATTTTGATATTCACTGTTGAATCTTGGAACACTATAGCAGTTTGGAGTCCTGAAGTCTTGTGGTGTTTGGAATTCAATTTGGTCTGTGGAATGCATACTTTGGCGCCTGGTGAGAGTTTTTTAGGTGCTACCATGTATTTGCCATTGTCATTTGAATTCACATACACATACAGGATATGGATGCAAGCTGCAAGATATGGTGTAATAGCTAGCTCAGTTGATTGTTATTTTAGATCATTAGTAGTAGCTGGTAGTTTTATGCACTTTATAGATTATTTGGACATCTTGTATATACTGGACCCTATTTTGGGATTTTATTTATATAGTAGCCACTAGGCAGCCTGCCTAGTGGAATATTTGCTTAAAAAAATTCAAAGGGGTCAAGATATGTATTAGAATTTGAGGAAAAGCAGTAGCAACAGGTTCAAGATCAACCTTGTATTTAACAAACCATTCGGAATAGTCCCTTTTCATTTGATATTCATTAAACTTGATTTGTAGACTAAACATTTATATAAGGTGCAAACCGTCACAATATTGCTCGAAATAGCGAATGGTTAATGAGTTTACCTCGAAAATACGAGTAACATTATTTGATTTGTGGTTTTAAATATATGTGATTTAGTTCAATACCAATTAATAATCAAGAAGTATAAAGTATAGATGAAAGAAATAAGTGATCAAACCAGTGTTGCTTAAGCAGTATCGACCTCGAGCTCAGTGACCTCGAGATGAATCAAGAACAACAAAGCAAGAAAAATAAAGTTAAAGGACAATT
>NW_017670737.1:44552-48889 GCF_001879085.1 Nicotiana attenuata | reverse complement strand
TTTGACCCATACAGCTAGTCCCTCCGCTCGTTGGGGTCGCCTCTTGGCGAGCTCGATGGGCAGATTCTGTTGATTCAAGAGTTAGGAGAAATCTGGACGTATGCGAGGAACGAGGTCCTTATGGCGAGGTAGCGACGTGACGCTTTGAGAGTTTCATTGGACCGTTACGTCGGTTCAGAATTGGATCGTCACACCAATTCAGGACATCATGAATGCTTATTATGCATCATTATGGCGCACGTTCCCCAGGCACCGTATCGTTTCCTGTGCCCCTTCCGTTTTCTGATTGGCGGCTCTTGGTTTTCTCGCTCAGGGCATTTATGTCCCTATAAGTAGGGGAGAAGCCTCTCATTTGATTGTTCCGCTTTTCAATTGTCTAAGAAAGAATTTTGCAAACATCCTCTTCCCTCCCTAGTCTTTCATACTTCTGCTTTCTCTGGAATTCGCTGTGACCATTACCTTTCTTCCTTCGTCGTTCTCGTTTATTTCTATAAAAGAAGATAAATGGCTAGTGCTCCTTCCCAGACTGATAAAGCTTTTGGTGCTCCGGTGCCGGAAAGTGACGTATCCCTACTTGAAGAGGGAGTGGAGATGGTGGAAGACGAGGGGTTTCCGATAGTGGATCAGGTAGTCCCTCGTCCGGGGAAGATGAGGACTGACTTTAACAGCCCTGCCGGAAATGAATCGGAGCCCATTCCTTCCACTCTGGATGATGCGACGATCACGACGCTCAAAGCCAAGTGGGGAATCCCCGATCATATCGAAATGGTATCGGCGGGGAAGGACATAGTACATTTGCACCGCCCGGGCTACTGCGCGTTTTACGCGTATCCTTTGTTATTGGGTACACGCTCCCCCTTCCTTCTATGGTGGTGGATTTCTGCCGCTTCTACGAAGTGTGCCCGGCTCAACTATCTCCGTATGCGTACAAGCTCTTTCTTATGCTCATCAAGTATGCGGAGCTGGCCGGCCGAGGAATTTCCCTAGGGCACATGCTCCACATCTTCGCCCCTCATTTTCTTCGGGGTACGATGATTCATATGCGCCATCGAGGAACCAAGAGTTTGGTGTGAAGATGGACGATAAGGCCAATCGCCGCTTTTGGGAAAGCTACTTCTATGTGCGGACAGAGCACTTTGTGGCAAACTCGGCAGGGTTTCCAGAGACTTGGAACTTCGCTTGTAAGTTTTCCCCTGTTTACTTTGTGATTTTTCTTAAGATGGTCGTCGGTCGTCTTCCTTTTAGTGACTTAGCTGAGGACTTGTTTTTTTTTTGTAGCCGAGAGACTACCTCCCCCGCTAGTTGCTGATGGCACCGAGTGTGTGAGCGTAATTCTCCCCCACACGGTGGGGATTCGTGAGTGGGCGCCTTTCTATTAGAAGTTTGGGCGCAAGCCTCTTACTGGTGAGTCGTTTGCCTTGTTCGCTGCTTCATAGTTTCTTTAACCTTGTTGTTATACGATCTAACCCCTCCTTGTTGACAGGACGGAGAGGAGTGAGAAGGATGAGGGCTCCTCCGCTCGCATTCCGTCAACCGGCGCCCTCTGCTCGGCCTGCACCGAGGGCTGCTGCCCGGCCTACACCGAGGGCTGCTACCCGACCTGCACTGAGAACTACTGCCCGACCTGCGTCCACGATTGAAGCCGTGCGTTTGGGGGTTACTCTTCATCCGGAGACTCCGATTCTTGTGGTCCATTCAACGGGTGAATCTTCCCGCACTGGTAGTGGAGAGGCCCCGTCGAAAAGACGAAGGGTAGTATTGGAGGAGGCTTATCCAATCGAAACATCTTTGAGGAGCAACCTTGCCCCGGCGGTGCCCGAAACCGGTGGTGGTGCCAACCCGGTCGTGGAGACGATGCTCGTTGCGAGCGTTCAAGGGGCTAATGTGGCGGAGAGACGGAGTTCTGAGGCTGCTGTTGCTGTTTCGGGCGGCCCTTCAACATCTCGACAGAACCGCGCCCCCTCTTCGGCCAATGAGAAGGGGAAGGGCGTCATGGTTGAGGATTATGAATCAGAATCCGACATTGACCCCGAGGACATGAGGACGTTCGAGAAGGGCTTTACCCGAATTGTGGTAAGAGCGGAAGGCCCTTCCTGAATTCTCAAAATTTCATCAGATCTCAACCTGCTGCAAGACACGGTGGATTTGGTGCCGCAATTTGATCTTCTGTGCTCCGCCGCCGAAAACGGAGCTCTTCAGGATGTCAGCGACTTCGAGTTGTCACGCGGTATGGCCGCGATGGGCCTAAGGGTGAGTTCCTTTTTGTTTTGTTTGCTTTGTGACCTTTGTCTTTACTGACTCCTTTCTTCCCTCTCTTCTTCCTCCCCTTTTGTTTTTAGACTTACATGCTGGAGGTCGAGAGTGCTCGTAGAGCCAAGACACAGGCCGAGATTTTTCTGAAGATGGACAAGAAGTATCGATGGTACCGCAACAGATGCCGTGAGATGCACGAGCAGCTCAGAGCGGGCGCCAGTACCCAGTCTACTAGGGAGGAGTTGGAGAAAAGAGATGAGGAACTGATGCGGTTTATCCGCAGATGCAGTGAGCTTGAGGAGCTGCTTCGTGCCAAGGATGAAGAGCTTGAGGTAGGCAAAGGGGTCGCCGCAGAGTGCGAAGACCTTCGGGCGAAAGTGCTATCTTTACGAGCTGAGCTTGATAAAAATGCTACTAAGGTCGACACTCTGAGTGCAGAATGAACGTAGAAGGTGGCTGATCTAGAAAAGAAAGTGGTCGAGATGGAGAGAGTCGAGAGTGCTCGAGTGTCGGCTTTGACGAGGGCGGCGACACTAGAGGATACTATCCGCGTCCTCAAGTCCGAGAAGGAGTCTGAGAGAGCGACGGCCACGCTAAATGAGGCACGGCTCGGGGAGCGAATTTGTGAACTCGATCGGGACGCTTTGATCTCGGGAGACCGAGTTGCGGCTCTTGAAGCTAAGAAGGCGCAGTTATTGGCTCAAGCTCCCCTCAAGAGTCTGCTTCAGCCACTGTTCCCCGCCGCCTGTATGAGCTATGGGTCCATTCCGAGGCCCAACATGATGTATACAAGGGTTTAAGGGAGGCGGGAATGTTCCAGAGGCTGCCTTTGAAGATGCTCGGGCGAAGGCACGCGAGGCTCGTGCTGCCTGCGGTTACGACCCTGCGTCGCCTGAGGTTGGTGAGGGCATTGATGTTGAGGATGGGCTCTCTTCTAACGATGTTGATGATGTTGGGGAGAACGGCGACGGGGGTGATGCCGAGTGAAACTTTTGCTGCAACCTTTGTACTTATTTTTTTTTTCTTTTGTTGTTTATTATCATCTTTTCTTGAGGGCCTGTTTTGGCCTTTTGTAAGGTGCGGCTGTTGCGCACGTATATTTGAATGAAATAGTTACTTCGCCTTCGTTTGTGTATCTTTTGATTTTCTTTTTCCTTCCCTCCCGTTTGTTTTTTTTTGGCGTAGACCTTCGTATTTCTTTGTGATGAGTCCCTGGTCTTTTCAATTGGGAATCCGACCTTGCCCGGATCGAGTAGGATCTCGTCGTGTGAGTCTGAACAAAGTCACTTTGGATCTGCAAGTTTAGGCGAGGTTGACTTCTGATTTGCCAACTTAGGCGAAATCAACCTTAATTGAGGTCGAATTCAGACTCGTATCTTTGGAGAAAGTTTGACTTATATATTCGAACGAGGTCGAACTTAGAGTCGCCATCTTGGGCGAAGTCAATTTCTGACTTATATGTTCGAGCGAGGTTGAACTTGGAGTCGCCATCTTAGGCGAAGTCAGTTTCTGAATTATATGTTCGAGCGAGGTCGAACTTGGAGTCGCCATCTTGGGTGAAGTCAGTTTCTGACTTGTATGTTCGAGCGAGGTCGAACTTGGAGTCGCCATCTCGGGCGAAGTCAGTTTCTGACTAGTATGTTCGAGCGAGGTCGAACTTGGAGTCGCCATCTTGGGTTAAGTCAGTTTCTGACTTGTATGTTTGAGCGAGGTCGAACTTGGAGTCGCTATCTTGGGCGAAGTCAGTTTCTAACTTGTATATTCGAACGAGGTCGAACTTGGAGTTGCCATGTTAGGCGAAGTCAGTTTTTGACTTGTATGTTCGAGCGAGGTCGAACTTGGAGTCGCTATCTTGGGGAAAGTCAGTTTCTGACTAGTATGTTCGAGCGAGGTCGAACTTGGAGTCGCCATCTTGGACGAAGTCAGTTTCTGACTTATATATTGAACGAGGTCGAACTTGGAGTCGCCATCTTGGGCGAAGTCAGTTTCTGACTTGTATGTTTGAGCGAGGTCGAACTTGGAGTCGCCATCTTGGGCGAAGTCAGTTTCTGACTTGTATATTCGAACGAGGTCGAACTTGGAGT
>NW_017670737.1:0-44285 GCF_001879085.1 Nicotiana attenuata | reverse complement strand
AATGTTGTAGCCGATGCTCTCAGTCGGCGTTCTATAGGCAGCTTAGCTCATGTTGAGGCAGACAAGCAAGCTATGGTGAAGGAAGTCCACCGCTTAGCAAGTCTAGGAGTTCGACTTTTGGACTCCGAAGATGGTGGCGTTGTTCTCCAGAACAGGGGTGAATCCTCCTTAGTAGCTGAAGTGAAGGAAAAACAGTTCAGTGATCGCTACTTATTGCAGCTGAAGGAGGGAATTCACAAACACAAGAGTATGGCTGTTGAACAAGGGGGAGATGATGGTACCTTGAGATACAGAGGCAGACTATGTGTTCCAAACGTAGATGGGCTCAGAGAGAGGATTATGTCAGAAGCCCACAATTCTAGGTATTCTATTCACCCTGGTTCCACAAAGATGTATCACGATCTTAAGGAGGTTTATTGGTGGAACGATATGAAAAAGAATATAGCAGATTTCGTGGCTAAGTGTCCAAATTGCTAGCAGGTGAAAGTCGAACACCAGAGGCCTGGCGGTTTAACTCAGAATATAGAAATTCCCATTTGGAAATGGGAGATGATAAACATGGACTTCATAACCGGTCTACCTCGCTCGTTCCAGAAGCATGATTTGATTTGGGTGATTGTAGACCGACTTACCAAGTCAGCTCACTTCTTTCCAGTAAAGGCTACAGATTCGGCCGAGGATTATGCCAAGTTGTATATCAAAGAAATTGTCCGATTGCATGGGACTCCCTTGTCCATTATCTCAGATCATGGTGCGCAGTTCACAACAAACTTTTGGAAATCCTTTCAGAAGGGATTGGGCACAAGGGTGAACCTCAGCACCGCTTTTTATCCTCAGACAAATGGACAGGCGGAATGCACCATTCAGACTCTGGAGGATATGTTGAGGGCGTGTGTTATTGATTTTAAAGGTAGTTGGGACGATCATCTACCTCTCATTGAGTTTGCTTACAATAACAGCTATCACTCCAGTATCAATATGGCACCGTACGAAGCTTTGTATGGGCAAAGGTGCAGATCACCAATTGGTTGGTTCGAAGTCGGAGAAACGGAGTTGTTAGGACCCGATTTGGTCTATCAGGCTATGGAGAAAGTCAACTTAATACAAAGGCATTTGAAGACGGCTCAAAGTCGCCAAAAGTCCTATTCGGACGTGCGGCGTAGGGACTTAGAGTTCCAAGTTGATGATTGGGTGTTTTTGAAAGTATCGCCCATGAAAGGCGTTATGAGATTTGGGAAGAAGGGGAAACTTAGTCCCCGCTATATTGGTCCATATAGAATCCTGCAAAGGATCGGACAGGTGGCTTATGAGTTGGAATTGCCATAAGAACTAGCTTCCGTACACCTAGTGTTCCATGTGTCCATGTTGAAGAAATTCGTGGGAGACCCGTCACTTGTGGTTCCTACAGAGGTTATAGGGGTTAAAGACAGCCTATCTTATGAAGAAATTCCAGTAGCTATTCTTGATCATCAAATTCGCAAGCTCAGAACTAAGGAAATTGCTTCAGTAAAAAGTGCTTTGGAGGAATCAAAAGATTGAAGAGGCTACATGGGAAGCAGAGGAGGACATGAAGTCCAGATATCCCCATCTCTTTGAAGGGCAAAAGGAAAATGTGGAAGGTAATTGACCTTTCCATTCAGTTCTTATATTATAATCTCCATGTTCTTCAGTATTTACTCAGCTTAGTATTTAGTGATCTCGTGCTCATTCAGTTGGATACACATGTATTCATGATATTTCAATATTCGCATATCATCATCACACCCGTTTAATGTCCATAGATAGCCGTAGTTGCAACCAGGACCATCATTTGAGGACGAATGATCCCAAGGGGGAGATAATGTAACACTCCGTAAATTCGGCTTAGGTGTGAATGTGGTAAATGAGTGGTAAGGTTATATTTTGAACATGTGAAGTCCCAACGGGATGATTGTGGATAAAATAGTTGTTTCAAAAATCAAAATGGAAAGAGAGGTGCATAAGATTTGACAAAAATCGACTAAGTTGCAGAAGGTCTGTCTTCAATCAAGTTTTAGTGAAAATGTGTAAGGCATTGGGGAAAACGCAAAGCATGAAAGTTGTAGGCCTTTGAAATAGCTTTCAAACGATATATTATGGAGCCCGAACGGATCTCTGTGCAAAAGGTTATGTGCGTTTTTCAGAACAGTACGCGTATGCACGAACACTCGCGCGAACAAGCCTCCAGGTGCGCGAACTCGCGCGTGGGAGGCAGTGTTACTGCCGTTGAGCGCGAACTCTAGCGTGAACAAGCCTCCAGGTGCGCGAACTCGCGCGTGGGGAGTTGTTTTAAAACTATATTTCGTCCCCCACAGCCCCAAAACATAAAAACCTTCTCTAGAAAGGGGAACTCTCAAAAACCTAACTCCTTAAGGGTCCTTCCACCACCCAAGGTAAGTTCTAATGGTGATTCTAAGTTAATTTCACTTTTCCAACATCTTATTAACATGGGTAAACCCTCCATATCATTAGATATTCGATTGGGACATCATTGTTGAGAGAAGGAAGCCTAGAACTCGAAAATCAAGGGTTTGAACTTCGAAAAGGTAATATCTTCACCCTCTAATTGATTCTAGCATTGGTTTAATGATTATGAATCCTAGTTCATGAGACATGAGTTGTTAGGGTTGATAGAAAATCATGAACGATTATAGGGTTGGGGTGTTGAGTGTTGATTATTGGTTAAGAGTGTTGTTTGCCTTATGGGTGATGAAGAATAATGTTGGTGTAATCATTTGAGACCTTAGAATTTATCTAGGAACAAGAGAATGAGTTGTTGGGTGTAGAGACACCATTAATAAGGACTATGAAGCTTTTATTTTTATCAGGTGTTTGACAAAATGCTTAAGTGACCAAAACATGAGCATTATAGCTAATGTGGAATCCCTTTGACTTGTATTGCTATAGATTGAAGTTGAAAGGATTGACAAATGTTGTATTACGCTCAAGAGCAGGAAGTTAAGGTATGTAAGGCTAACTCTTTACGTTTGGGAATGTCTATGATTCTCCCTACGTCCCATTATTATGATCATTACCAGTCTCCTCAGAAAGGAACTATGCCTTAGTTCCCTGAGCAGTAGTAGGACTTCTATTCTCTAGATGACATAGTCTCATAATCATTCGATATTCTATGAGTTCAGTTATGATAAATCAACTTGTTATGAATACTCATCTCAGTCTAATCCTATTCACTATTCCAGTATCATGTATCCCAGTATGGCTCATTATTTCAGTATCATGTATTGTAATATGATTCTCAGTTCCTGATTTTATATTATTGAATGTTGAACACCTGTATTTGGGCCTGAGGCCGCAGTTTATGCTTTATGCATCTTTGGGCCTGAGGTCGCAGTTATGTATACGTATACTTGGGCCTGAGGCCGCAGTTTAATATTCAGTTAAACAGGCTGTTCATCATTCAGAAGAGGGAGTATTCACATCCTTACTTCCTTGTTCAGTTATCAGTTTATCAGCTAGCAGTTCAGTTTCAGTATTTACAGTTCTTTTGTTCAGCTATTTTACATACCAGTACAATTCAAATGTACTGACGCCCCTTTTGCCCGGGGCCTGTATCTCGCGATGTAGGTAACGATTTACAGGTCGACAATTCAGCTTGCTAGGACATCTCGTATCAGCTATTGGTGAGCCCCAGTCTTTCGGGGCCTTATCTCTCTTTTGTTTTAGTCATTATAGTATTTCAGTTAATAAGGTATACCGGGGACCTTGTCCCGGTAAACAGTTGGCGTTTTCAGTATTCTTTAGAGGCTTTGTAGACTATAACCCAGTCAGTCAGATATTAGTAGGCTTTCATGTGTTAGCCTTGTCGGCTACTTGTTTATACTTGCAGACCTTTCAGTATTTTTCCGCATCTACGATATTTCAGTCAGACTTTTTAGCAGACTATCATGATTTACATTTACCTCTAGCTCATAGTTATACCACATGTTGATCCATCCATACAGTTGGTTCGCTCGGTCGCATGCAGTCAGGCACCGAGTGTCGTGTTACGCCCAAGACATAGTTCGGGGCGTGACATTGTGGTTTTAAAAAAATTAAGAAAACATATAGTCATTCAAATCACCAAATTTACTTCGAATGTGAACAACTGCCAAGTATATTGAACATGACTTCAATCGATGGGCTGCTTGATATAGAATCTGAAGTTTTATCAAAAGGCAAAAGGAAAAGAGAAACAGTTTTTTGCCGTGAAAATTATTGTTACAAGATTCAAATAAGAGTGAATGAACCAATTGAAACTTTACATTCTGGAAGGATATTTCAACAATACATTGTTGACCAATACATAAAACTTGAGACTCAAAGACTAGATTTCTTTTCCTTTAACCAAGATTTATTCAGAACTGCAGTACTACAAGAGATTCTTGATTTGTTAAGACAAGGAGAAAGAGATGCCTCAAATATTGAAAAAAAAATATTCTTCCTGTTAGTTTTATTGGAGGCCCAAGAGATATGTGTCGACGATATATGGATGCTATTGCATTGGTACAACGTTATAGAAAACCCGACATATTCTTGACAATGACGTGCAATCTTTTTTGGCCTGAAATTAAAAAATATTTATTAACATCTGAAGAAGTTCAAAATAGGCCCGATCTAATCAGCCTAGTATTTAGAGCAAAAGTAGAGGTATTAAAAAAATATTTTTGGAAAGGTTGCAGCTTTTATGTACACCATAGAATTTCAAAAACGTGGACTTTCACATGCTCATTTCCTTATTATACTTGCAGATAGATATAAATTATTAACACCAGAGGCTTATGATAAATTTGTCTGTGCTGAATTGCCTGATCGCAATTTAGATTCCTCTTTATATTCCCTTGTGACTAAACATATGATTCATGGACCTTGTGGCTATTTAAATCCTTCCAATTCTTGCATGAAAAAAGATCATTGTAAGTTTAAATATCCTAAAGAACTTGCAGAACATACAACGAAAGGAAAAAATTCAATCCTATATACAGAAGACGACAAATAGAGATACCTGTAGAAGTTAGAGGACAGAATATTGATAATTCTTGGGTTGTTCCTTATAATCCATTTTTACTTAAGAAATTCAATTGCCATATTAATGTTGAAATATGTTCTGACATTAAAGTTGTCAAATACAATTCCACTTAGTGTAATTATCAATAATTATTATAAACTGCAAATTAATCTTAAGGATATTTCTATGAAATACGCATCTAGGTAGTGTGATTATCAATTTAAAATAAATCATCAGCCAATCCGCTTATACTTAGTGTAATTATCAATCTATAAGCTAATTATCATTAATACATTTCTACGTAATGTAATTATAAATTTATAGTATAATCGAGCTTAACATTACTTAAGGATACTACTAATGCAGTTCTACTTAGGTTATTATCAATTCATAAACTAATCAATCATTAACATTTCTCAAGGATACTTACACTTCTACTTAGTATTATTATCAATGTATAGGCTAAAGAATCATTAAATTACTTAAGGATATATCGTTAATACTATACTTAGTGTAACTATCAATCAATAAGCTTATTACAACTAATACACTTGCTAATTACAACTAATACACTTCTACTTAGTGCATTATTAATGTATATATAGTATGGTTAATATATATACTAAGTGTATAATATATATATACTATACACTTAGTATATATATATATATACACGGTCAGAAACATTGAATTATAATTATTTTGGTTGGTTAATTAAATATATATAATTTTTGTCTTGGGCGGGAAACAAAAAATTCAAACTCTCCGACCGAATTCGGTCGGAAATTTGGAAAAAATTTAATAAATAATTNTTACCAAGTGTTTGACAAAATGCTTAAGTTACCAAAACATGAGCATTATAGCTAATGTGGAATCCCTTTGACTTGTATTGCTATAGGTTAAAGTTGAAAGGATTAACAAACGTTGTATTACCCTCAAGAGCAGGAAGTTAAGGTATGTAAGGCTAACTCTTTACGTTTGGGAATGTCTATGATTCTCCCTACGTCCCATTCATTATGATCATTACCAGTCTCCTCAGAAAGGAACTATGGCTTAGTTCCCTGATCAGTAGTAGGACTTCTATTCTCTAAAGGGCATAGTCTCATAATCATTCGATATTCTATGAGTTTCAGTTATGACAAATCAACTTGTTATGAATACTCATCTCAGTCTAATCCTATTCACTATTCCAGTATCATGTAACCCAGTATGGCTCATTATTTCAGTATCATGTATTGTAATATGATTCTCAGTTCCTGATTTTATATCTTGAATGTTGAACACCTGTATTTGGGCTTGAGGCCGCAGTTTATGCTTTATGCATCTTTAGGCCTGAGGCCGCAGTTATGTATACGTATACTTGGGCCCGAGGCCGCAGTTGTGTATATATATATATATATATATATATTGGGCCTGAGGCCGCAGTTTAATATTCAGTTAAACAGGTTGTTCATCATTTAGAAGAGGGAGTATTCACATCCTTACTTCCTTGTTCAGTTATCAGTTTATCAGCTAGCAGTTCAGTTTTAGTTTCAGTATTTACAGTTCTTTTGTTCAGCTATTTTACATACCAGTACAATTCAAATGTACTGACGCCCCTTTTGCCCGGGGCCTGTATATCGCGATGAAGGTAACGATTTACAGGTCGACAATTCAGCTTGCTAGGACATCTCGTATCAGCTATTGGTGAGCCCCAGTCTTTCGGGGCCTTATCTCTCTTTTGTTTTAGTCATTATAGTATTTTAGTTAATAAGGTATACCGGGGACCTTGTCCCGGTAAACAGTTGGCGTTTTCAGTATTCTTTAAAGGCTTCGTAGACTATAACCCAGTCAGTCAGATATTAGCAGGCTTTCATGTGTTAGCCTTGCCGGCTACTTGTTTATACTTGCAGACCTTTCAGTATTTTTCCGCATCTATGATATTTCAGTCAGACTTTTTAGCAGACTATCATGATTTACATTTACCTCTAGCTCATAGTTATACCACATGTTGATCCAGCCATACAGTTGGTTCGCTCGGTCGCATGCAGTCAGGCACCGAGTGTCGTGTTACGCCCAGGCCATAGTTCGGGGTGTGACAGCTGGCTATGCCAGGTTTACCACGGTTAGAGTGGAGGGGTGCATTAGATTATGTTCCTAGCAGGGTTGTATCATTTCTAAAGGCTCAGTAGATGGTTGATAAGGGGTATGATGCTTATCTAGCATTTGTGAGGGATGTCAGTGTTGATACTCCTACTGGGTCAGTTCCGGTAGTGAAAAACTTTCCAGATGTATTTCCAGTGGATCTTTCGGGCATGCCGCCCGATAGGGATATCGCTTTTGGTATTGACTTGTTGCCGGGAACTCATCCATTTTCTATTCCACCATATCATATGGCCCCAACGAAGTTGAAAGAGTTAAAGGAGAAATTGCTACAGTTTCTTGATAAAGGTTTCATTAGGCTTAGTGTGTCGTCTTGGGGAGCTCCGGTCTTGTTTGTGAAGAAGAAGGATGGTTCTATACACATGTGTATTGATTATTGGCAGTAGAACAAGGTAACAATGAAGAACAGGTATCCATTGCCACACATTGATGACCTATTTGATCAGTCACAGGGAGCCAGAGTGTTCTCAAAGATTTATTTGCGGTTAGGTTATCACCTGCTAAAGATTCGGGATCCAGATATTCCAAAGAATGCCAGGACTCGGTATGGTCACTACGAGTTCTTTGTGGTGTCATTCGGGATGACCAACGCTCCAGCATCATTTATGTACCCGATGAATAGTGTATTCCAACCTTATCTTGATTCATTCATCATTGTATTTATTGATGACATCTTGGTGTACTCCCGCAGTCGGGAAGATCATGAGTAGCACTTGAGGATTGTGCTCCAGACCTTGAGAGAGAAGAAGTTGTATGCAAAATTCTCAAAGTGTGAATTCTGGTTTGATTCGGTGGTGTTTTTGGGTCATGTGGTGTCGAGTGAGGGGATCAAGGTAGACCCGAAGAAGATTGGAGTAGTATAGAGTTGGCCCAGACCATCTTCAGCTACTAAGATTCGGAGTTTCCTTGGTTTGGCTATATTATCGTCGTTTTGTAGAGGGTTTCTCATCTATTGCTGCACCTATGAATAGATTGACCTATAAGGGTGTTCATTTCAGATGGTCCGAGGAGTATGGGGCGAGCTTTCAAAAGTTCAAGACTGCTTTGACTATAGCCCTAGTGTTGGTATTTCCTACGGGCTCGGGGTGTTATACTGCGTACTGTGATGCATCACATTCTGGCCTTGGCATGGTGTTGATGCAAGACGGTAGGGTGATTGCCTACGTGTCTAGACAACTAGAGACTCACGAGAAGAATTATCCAGTCCACGACTTGGAATTGGCAGCCATTGTTCATGCATTGAAGATTTGGCAACATTATTTGAATGATGTCCCTTATGAGATCTTTATCGATCACTAGAGTCTACAACATCTGTTCAAACAGAAAGATCTTAGCTTGCGGCAGCAGAGATGGTTAGATTTGCTTAAGGACTATGATATCACCATTCTATATCATCCTGGGAAGGACAATATGGTGGCCGATGCCTTGAGTCGAAAGGTGGAGAGTTTGGGTAGTTTAGCATATCTACCGGTAGCAGAGAGGCCATTAGCATTGGATGTTCATGCCTTAGCCGACCAATTTGTTAGATTGGATGTTTCAGAGCCTAATCGAGTCCATGCCTGCATGGTTTCTCGATCTTCTCTATATGATTGTATCAGAGAGTGTCAGTATAACGACCCCCATTTGCTTGTCCTCAAGGACACAATTCAGCACGGCGATGCCATGGAGGTTACTATCGGAGATGACGATGTGTTACAGATGCAAGGTTAGTTATGCGTGCCCAATGTGGATGTGTGCATGAGTTGATTCTTCAGGAGGCCCACAGTTCGCGGTACTCCATTCATCCGGATGCCGTTAAGATGTATGAAGACTTGAGGCAGCACTATTGGTGGATGAGGATGAAGAAAGACATAATGGAGTATGTAGCTCGATGCCTAAATTTTCAGCAGGTGAAGTATGAGCATCAACGGCCGGGTGGTTTGCTTCAGCGACTTGATATCCCCGAGTGGAAGTGGGAGCGTGTGTCACCATGGACTTAGTTGTTGGGCACCAATAAACCTAGAAGAAATTTGACGCGGTATGGGTGATTGTGGACAGGTTCACCAAGTTGGCTCATTTCATCCCGATAGTAACTACCTATTCTTCAGAGTACCTGGATCGGGTTTATATATGTGAGATTGTCCGACTTTATGGTGTGCCTGTATCCATCATCTCCGATCCAGGTACGTAGTTCACATCGTATTTCTGGAGAGCTGTACAACATGAGCTAGGCACACAGGTTTCTTTAAGTATAATATTTCACCTTCAAACGGACAGACAGTCCGAGCGCACCATTCAGATATTGGAGGATATGTTTCGTTCCTGCATTATGGATTTCAGAGGCTCTTGGAATCAGTTCTTTCTACTATAGTTTGCCACAACAACAGCTAACAAACGAATATTCAGATGGATCCTTATGAGGCTTTATGTGGGAGACCGTGTCGTTCTCTAGTTGTGTTGTTTGAGCCGGGAGAGGCTAAGTTATTAGGCACAGATTTGGTTCGAGATGCCTTGGAGAAGGTCAATTTGATCCAGGATCGATTTTGTATAGCCCAATCCAGACAGAAGAGTTATGCGGATCAGAAGGTTCATGATGTTGCATTCATGGTTGGAGAGCGAGTCTTGCTCCGGGTTTCACCCAAGAAGGGTGTGATGAGGTTCGGGAAGCAGGGAAAGTTGAGCCTTAGGTATATCAGACCTTTTGAGATCCTTGAGAGGATTGGTGAGGTGGCCTACAAGCTTGCATTGCCACCTAGTTTATCTGCAGTTCATCTAGTGTTCCATGTTTCGATGCTCCGGAAGTATTATGGTGATCCGTCTCATGTTCTAGACTTCAGCACAGTCTAATTGTATGAGGATTTGGCTTATATTGAGGAGTCTGTGGTTATCTTGGACAGATAGGTACGAAAGTTGAGATTAAAGAGCATTGCTTCAATAAAGGTTCAATGGAGGGATCATCTAGTCGAAGAGGCGACCTAGGAGACCGAGCATGACATGTAGAGTCGTTATCCTCATCTATTCACCACTTCAGGTATGTGATTATGCGCGTTCGAGGACGAACGCTTGTTTTAAGAGGGGGAGAATGTAACGACCCGACAAATCGTTTTGTGTAATTTCACCCCGTTACCCCTTTTATTGCTTCACAAATGTGTGTTTATGGTTTTGTGACTTGCAGGGCCGGTTAGTTTCATTTCGGAAAGCTTTCGGGTTGATTCAGACCCCTTGATTCTTAACTTAGAAGTTTAAATTAGAAATATTGACCAAAATTTGACTTTTCTGAAAACAAGCCTGGAACCGTGTTTTGATGGCTCTGATAGCTTCGAATCATGATTTCGGATATGGGCGTATGCTCGAAATTGATTTTAGAAGTCCGTAGGTTAATTTATGTTGATTTGTCAAAATTTGGCAATTTGAAGTTCAAAGGTTTGACCGTAGGTTGACTTTTAGCTATCGAGCTCGGAATTTAATTTTGGGACTTGGAATAGGTCCATTATGGTACTTAGGACTTGTCTACAAAATTTGGCGTCTTTTGGAGTTGATTTGATAGGATTCAGACGTTAGTTGTAATTCTAGAAATTTTGAACCTTACTTTGAAATTCATGCGTTTTAGAGTTCGATTCATAGTTTTAGATGTTATTTTTGTGTTTCGATTGCGCGAGCAAATTCGTATGATGTTTTTAGACTTGTGTGGATGTTTGGTTTGGAGCCTCGAGGGCTCAGATGAGTTCCGGACATGTATCAGAATGGTTTGAACATAAAATAAAATGCTGGTGTGCAGGTGCTCTGTTATTACAATTGCGAGCACCAGCCCTCGAAATTGTGAAGGTGACAATAGGGGGCAGATGTCACAAATGCGACTTCCCCTTCGCATTTGCGAAGGCAGCATAACTTGGACTAGATTCGCAATTGCGAACATTTGTTCGCTTTTATGAAGTTCCCAGCTTCGCAGTTGCGAAGCCTTTCTCACATATGCGATGATGACTTAGGCTATCAGGGTTTGCAAATACGAGCCTTGATCCACAATTTTGAGGGTTCGCAAATATGAACCCTGTGTCGCAAATGCGACATCTACAATTGGTAAAAGGGTTGGGAGACGAGATTTTTGAAAACATTTTCTCATTTTTGAGCCCTAGACTCGGTAGGAGGCGATTTGGAGAGGGAATTTTCACCTATGAACTTTGAGTAAGTGATTCTAATCTATTTCTAATCATATTCTATCAATACATCTTAGATTTTAACATCAAAATCATGTGAATTGAAGTGAAAATTTGTGTAACTTTGTCAAATTTTTGAAAAATAAGAAATTGAGTTTTGAGAGTTGATTTGGACTCTGATTTTTGAAACTAATCACATATACGAACTCGTGGAGTCATGGGTAGTCGAAATATACCATTGGAATCGGATTTTGACCGGGCGAGCCCCGGGTTGACTTTTGGGAAAAGTGTAAGATCTTAGATTTATCAATTGCAATTGATTTCCCTAGCATTGCTTGATGATATTAAGTCGATTTTGGTTAGATTTGAGCCGGGTGGAGGCAAATTTTAAGGGAAAAGCTATTTCCGAGTTTTGAATTGGCCTAGTTGAGGTAAGTATCTTCCCTAACTTTGTGTGGGAAAACTACCCCTTCGGATCGGTATTGATTGATTCATTTGTGCTATGAGAAAGCCGTGAACACAAGGTGACGAGTGGGTACACGAGTTGTACGTGGTATTTGACCAGTTTAGGATACCTCGACTATTTTCATTCTTTAAATTGAAATGCCATATCATGTTCTAAATTCTTATAGTTAATTTATCCTTAATTGTGTTGGTGTATCCTTACATGCCTTAATTGACTTGTTTAACGCTGGTTCTACATCCTACTTGATAGATTGCTCTCATGCTTTAGTTGAACTTGTTGTGTCTTTATTGTTACATGCTATTTCTTCGTTGTTAATTATTCATTATTTGAAGTTATTGTTCGCGTTGTCTCCTTCAGTATTGATTACCATTACTTGAAGTTATTGTTCATGTTATGCCTTTCATTGTGGATTTCGATTATTTCAAGTCATTGTTATACGTTCTCTCTTGCATTGTACTTCTTATTTTTTAGTATCGTAGTCATACATTATCTCGTTGTTGAGTTATTAGTGTTGAAATTGTGAAAGTCATTATCACGTTGAGGCAAAATTATATTGTTGAAATATCTTCCTTGTTGAGCATTTTGCATTCATTGCTATTGCTGATATTCTTGCACACCTTGTGGTGGAGCCACGGGTTATTATTGTGGAAACATTGATATTGTTGATTGATGGCAATTTGTGATATATGGGCCTGTGGTGAAAATTGTTATTGTGATGTGTTATTGATGCACACACAGCGGTATAAGATTTGGAGGTTAATGTGCATGCGGCGGCATAAGGTGGGACTTATATGCGTGTTGCTTGTAGGGGAACTACGTGAAGCCACGCAGCGTCATAGGGTGGGCTAAAGTGCGTGTAGCTATTTTGGATAAACTGTTTTTAAAATCTATTTCTAATGCAAGGCTCGCGAGGCGATATAAGCAAAGATTGTGAATTGTTTATACGAGGCGGTACCTCGGATGTGATTTTTGATACATATACACGAGGCATTACCTCAGTGGTGATTCATATTGTACACGAGGCGGTACCTCATTGTGATTCTTGTTGTTTGTTCTTCCTTGTTCTTTCGTCAGTTATTGTCCGTATATGATCATTGTGGTTCTCTTCATTGATCTCTTTACATTATTTATGTGCTTACAATTCCAATATTAGTCCATGCTGTTAATTGTTTCATATCAGTTATTTCTCCGCTCTTCGTTATTTACCTTATTTCATTTTCATGCTATTTATTTATATCCTAGTAGGCGTCTTGACCTGGCCTTATCACTACTCTACTGAGGTTAGGCTTGGTACTTACTAGGTACCGTTGTGGTGTACTCATACCATGCTTCTGCATGTTTTTTATGCAGATCCAGGTACTTCTGCTTGTGCCGGTTGTTAGTGATCATCTGCTAGTTGCTTTATGAAGACTTCAAGGTATGCCTACTCAGCATCCGCAGTCTTCAGAGTCACCTTCTTTCCCTTTTACTACTGTTGTATTTTCCATTCAGATAGTGATGTACTAGCCACTTTAGCTTACTCTGTAGAGCTTATGACTCTGCTCCACCTTTCTTGGGGAATGTATTTTTGAGATATTTTCTCTAGAGTTTATATGAGTTTATTAGACTGGTTTTCTTGTATTTTGTCAATTATATCTTTTCAGTGGTTATCGAATGTTAGGCTTACATAGTCGTAGAGACTAGGCGTCATTACGACATCCTTCGAAGGGAAATTGGTGCCGTGACAATAACATCAAAGTCAACTCTTGGTCAAACTTATGAACTCTTAAGTTTTTCAAACAACCAACTTTCGACAAATAGTGTTGAATCCTTCTAGGAATCTCCAAAACTGAATTTGAATATACGCACAAGTCCAAAATCATCATACAAACCTATCAGAATAATAAAAACTCGATTTCGAGTTTGTTTACCCAAAAGTCAACTCTTGGTCAACTCTTCCAACTTAAAGCTTCCAAATCAAGCGTCATTCTTTCAAATCAATCACGAATCACTCGAAAATTAAAACTGACCGTAGACGCAAGTCATAATATATCATATGAAGATACTCAATGTCTCAGACCACCAAACGGAATACTAAAGCTCAAAACGACCGATTAGGTCGTTGCATATATGCAATAAATAATTCATGTGATCATCAATTGTTGTATTATAATTGCTACATAACTTTCATTTTCGTGGGAATCGAAATACTCCTAAGAGTAAGTTTGTCACGACCCAAAACCAAGTGACCAGCACCCGGCACAATACTCGACCCTAGTTAACCAAATCATTTAATGCACCCAAACTATATGCATAAAAACCAATTTAACTGTAGAAGCTCTTTGAAAATCATATATTTTTTTTAATCTAAATGATGGAATATTTTTCCAATTAAAACTCATACATGAAGCCTTTCATCATAATAATGAGATAAAATACAATAAATATATTTTCATGTATGTCATTTATTATCCCATTTCTATAACTCATCACAACTTTCTATGGAGCATCTACCAAAGAATAGAACTAAATGCTTGGGACAATTTTCGATTCAAAGGAAATAAGAAAAACAACATGATATCTTCCACGGAATAGGAGTGGTACCTTACTATATACCTCGGGAAGAGAGTCATCCTAGACCTGTACACATGTCATGTATCATACCTCATCCTGAAATATGTAAAGTAATCAGAGCCCTGGAAAGGCCCCTGAGGGCTGAGTACACCATCACAGTAGTCAATAAGTATCATAGACTCTCTCTCACTCAAGTTTTTGGGACAAGATTTTACAAAAAATACTATGAAACCAATGTTTGTTATTAAAGTGATAAAAAGTAGTATAAACAATACTCTTTATCATTATAAATGAAAAGATAAGTGAAATGCAAGTCATGATATTTATTCTTAGAATGCTTATACCAATCCAAAATTTTAATAAAAATTATATAAACTATTTAATTTCACTAAGTCATTGAAATTATTTTCGGCTCCTTAGGCCTAAGCATAATAAAGTCCTCTTTTACCTTTTACCGGGAGTACTATACCTACACCGACATAATAAATAATCACTAGGTGAACAACCGAACTACAAGTATTTGACTCTACTTTCCTGGGCGGTTTTCCACAATGTCGTACGAGTCAACTTAACCTCACTGGTTTAAGTAATGATCATTTACCCTCAAAATGGGAAATTTATACCATAGACCTCGGCTTAGCCTTAGAATGTATGTAACAACCCGACTTGTCGTTTTGAGAATTAGCGTCCCGTTCGGTTGGTTAAGGTCTCGAGCAGCTTCGTAATGTGTATTATGACTTGTGTAATTGTCGATTTTGGTTTTCGGATGATTCGGGATTAAATTGAAAGAACAATCCCTTTTTAGAAGCTTAAATGCAAAGAGTTGACCGGAGTTTGACTTTTGTGCAAACGACTCCGGAATGGAGTTTTGATGGTTCCAATAGCTCCGTACAATTATTTCGTACTTAGGAGTGTATCTCGATATTTATTTTGAAGTCCGTAGTGGAATTTGACTTGAAATGGCGAAAATAAGAAATTGAAGGTTTTGATGTTTGGCCGGAAATTTGACTTTATTGATAACAGGGTCGGATTTCAATTTCTGAAAATTGGAGCAGCTCCATTATGTCATTTATGACCTGTGTGAAAAATTTAAAGTCATTCCAGATTGATTTGATATGTTTCGGCAAATTATAGAATTTGGAAAATTCATAAACTCATAATTCGATTCGGGGCGCGATTCGTAATTTCGGAGTTGTTTGATGTGGTTTCAGGCCATGACTAAGTTCGTGTTGTAGTTTAAGTCGTAATTTGGTTTAGGTCTAGAGGGCCTCGGGTGAGTTTCGGACGGGGTTCGGATCGATTTGAGCTTTGTTGAAGTTGCTGGTGCACGTTGGACACGGTTGCCCCAACCGTTGGACACGGTTCAAGAGCTGAAGAAAATGAGGGTTCTGGAATTCGTCACGGTTCAGAGCATCTCACGGTTGACCTCACGATTGGGATTTTGTACCCATTTTAAGGCAATTTGGGGCTCATTTTTTCCCATTCCTCTTGGCCGAAATTTGGAGGTTTCCTCCACTCTCTCAAGACATCCAACTCCTCCCATCTTCAAGGTGAGCAATCCCTACTAATTTGGTATTTCATTCTATTATTTCCACCCTAACACTAACTCAAGCCATCATGAAATCCTTAGACCTTCAAGAAATTTCTTCAAGAACTCAAAAGAGGGTTTTGGCAAGATTTATTCAAAAAGGTAATCCTACACCCTTAGGCATGTATGTATGGATTTATTATGATTATTTGAAAGAGATATAAGTATTAGCACTAATTGGAAGGTGCTTGGAAGCCATAAATACTTAAACTAAATTTTTGGGTGTTGTAGCGATTTTGTAATGAATTAATTATTAACAATTGGGTGGATGTGAGTTCATTGATTATTTTAATTGTGCTAAAGAAGGTTGTATTTAGACAAAGTATGGTTTAGTATCTCTTGTTGATGAGAAGGAGGGATTGTTGGATGAAGAAACACCGTTACTAGAGGTAGTAAAATTTTATGTACTCTAGGTGTTTGATAAAATGCCTAAATGGCCTAAACTATGGAATTGGTTACAAATGATGGTTCCATTGGATGTTGATATTGTAGATTGAAGTTGCTTAATGTAATGGATCATTGTAGTATCATTAAGGGATGAAATTCAGTTTCGGATCATTGGCTTTGAATTGAGGAGACAAGAAGGTGTTTAGAGGTGGATACGCGCCGAATGAAATTCCCGGAACATTGTTTAGCTTGATCGGTATTGGATTCAGCTTGTTCGAGGTAAGTAACATTTCTAAACTTGGAAATGAGGGTATAAACCACGACAATACGTGCTATATGATTTGTTTAAAGGTGACGCACATGCTAGGTGACGGGCGTGTGGGCGTGCACCGTAGAAATTATGACGTAATTAATTCCGTGGAATTGTGTAGTTAAATAATCTTGGCATTATCCATGTACTTTCACGTGTTAAAGAAATTGAGCTGAGAATCATGTTAAAAATCATGCTGATGCTATATGCTGGTATTATTGAGACCCCAGAGGTCACATTGTTGTTGAAATTATTTGTTTAAACTGTAATGTCATACTCAATCATATTCATTCATTTCATATCATATCTCAGTCTCTGTTGCTATTTATTTATACATCATATTATCATTTTTGGGCTGATTTTTCATGACTTTTTGAGCTCGAGAGACTGGAGAGATTGATGACTGAGTGAGGCCGAGGGCCTGATTGTGAGGATATTGATACTATAGCACGTGAGTTGTCCGTGCAACACGTGAGTTGTCTGTGCTGATTATAGGGCTTGTCTGAAGGAGTCCCTCCGGAGTCTGTAGACCCCTAGTGAGCGCAATTGCTAGCACTTGTTATGTTTGGGCTGGATTTGCCCTATTCAAGACTGAGTGATTGAGCATGACGAGTGGAAAGTGTAAGATAGTGAGATTGTGTACTCTGAGTGTGTGAGTACATGAGTTCATCACTGATATACATTGCATTGGCATGCACACTCGACATACATGCATAGAGATGCATTTTTCCTCATGCTGTACGGTATCACGTCATTCATGACTTTTCATACATATTGACATGTAGGCATGGAGATGTATTTTACTCATGCCATTTGAAAATGAAACATTTACCTGTTGAAAGCTTTGGGGAAAAACTACAATTTTCAAACTTACTCATACTTTTTGCAATTTCAGTAAAACATTGAGTTTTACTGTTATGCTTGAAAAGAAAATGGTTAATTTCTAGAATTGTATACGAGCTGAGCATTTTATTATTGAATTATTACTTGTGCGCTTTAATTGTATTGTTATGAGAAGTTACTGGTTATTGGTGTGGACTCTGACCTTCGTACAAACTCGTCACTACTTTCTACCTAAGGTTAAGTTTGTTACTTATCGAGTACATGGGGTCGGTTGTACTCATACTACACTTCTACACCTTGCGTGCAGATTTCTGATGTTGATGTTGCTGTGTATGGCGGGAGGTGGCATGGAGGATGTACCTGCGATCCGATCATAGTTGCCTCTTGTTCATGGTAGCTTTAAAATATTTAATCTGTTCATGTATATTCCAAACATGTTGTATTTGATTTCACACCAGCTTTGTAAATTCTAAATCTTAGATGCTCATGATTTGTACTACCAGTCCTTGGGAAATGTATAAAAGTTAAGTTATTTCATCATTTATTTTCTTAGAAAATCTCATTGAATTGGATTGTTGTTAATTGGCTTACCTAACGTAGTGGGTTAGGTGCCATCACGACTAGTTGAATTTTTGGTCGTGACAAGGTTGTATCAGAGCACTAGGTTCATAGGTTCTACAAGTCATGAGCAAGTGTCTAGTAGTAGAGTCTTGTTGATCGGTATGATGACGTCCATACTTATCTTCGAGAGGCTACAGGGCATTTAGGATAAACTTACCATCTTTCTTTCTTTGTCGTGCGACATTGATTAACCTTGAAGCGTACCTCCTTGAATTTATTTCCATCACTCATATGCGTATGTGAACGCTCAGTATCAGCTGTGCATCAACAGCATGTGATTCTATGAACAAGGTGCGAGATGTGTTTTCTGTGTTTTGGTGTTGGCCAGTCTGGAGGACTTCAGGCCAGGTTTAGATTGCAACTTAGGCTCAGTAGTTTCAGTTGTAAAAACTTGTGCATTGGACTTATGTGTCTTGTAGTGTCCTTATGAGTGGAAATTTATGGCTCGATGAGCGGTTGAATGGCTATACGATGAGTATGAGGTGACTGTGAGATGTGTTCAGATGGTTTGATTATGATGAAAGGAGTTTGCTTGAAATGCCTTGATGTCTGCTTGATTTGACGTATAGTCTTGAGTTATGAGTGTGTTGAAGGATCTTTCACATGGTGTAATTGTGGAACAAATTCAGTTTTCATGTCTTGTTGATAAGTTCAGACTCAGGAAGATTAAATGATTGTGTAGTAATTGTGGTTGCGAAAAGGTATAGAAAGATGCCAGTTTGAGGCTAAACATGCGGCTTATATGTGTTGAGATTTGAGTTTGAATTAGTCAAGAAAGTTGACATGACCGTCACGAGAATGAAGGCGAGCTTAGTAGACGATTTGAGGTGCCATATAAGTTGTGTTGCATGAGCTTGTGAAGAATTTAGTTGAATCTCATTGCGGTATTATGGCAATAATAGAGTATGGATACTGTGAGTTACCGAATGTTTTATTCTATGGCTTTGAACCAAGTGGCGGAGCCTGCTATTGACGATTTAATTTCATGGGTATGTGTTAAATTTCAGTTTTGGTCTAAGGCATACTTGTGGATCAGTTATGACTGTAGAGGTTAAGATCGGAGATGACTCGAGTAAAGAAATTTCCTGGATACGGGTTACAGTGCACTTTTGAAAATATGAAAAATTATGGAATGATTAAGATGTTAATTACGAAGAATGTAGTGACATGGAATATGAATTCGATCGGTGGTGTTAAGGCAGGGTTACTTCTTTAGGTGTTCTTGTGCTAATGGGCACATGTTGTTTGGCCCGTTTGCGCGGTGCAATTGAGATTTGAGTAGAATGGATGACTCTGGAGAAGGTTTTAAAGAGTTAAAGATTTATATGTAGCAATTGAGAACTTTTCCGGATTTGTATATGGCTAAGATATGAGACTTGCCTTTGGTGGTACCGGGACTTTCGGTAATTCTGTATAACTATGGATTCTACATTCCTGTATAAGAAAGGTAGAAGAACAATTTTATGTTCACATAAGGTCTTTTCAGAGTGGGTGTCTTGGTTGTGGTATTTATCGGGGGTAATTGTGATGAGGTGAGGCTCTAGGGATTTTTTGGTGGTAATATTCTTAGGTTTGGTGACCTGCGTGGCTAGATCGTGTTAGAGGAATTCAGTTATAATATCTTGGTTATGTGAAAATAAATTTCAAAGTGTTCTTGATGGTTTCTACCATGGTTTGAGACAGATATTTTCTACCGGTGTGAGGAACGTTTTATGTATTGTGAATTCCTCCTGGACGAGAACAAATGGAAGATTTCTAACTAACTGGGTATGTATTCTACTGGTGACTCAGAGTTGATATGAAATTCTCGTACTTTTTGTATGGTGGTCTAATAGAGACGGTGTGTCCTGTGGGGTTGAGAATTGCATGTACAAGGTAGCAGTTCAGTTTTGAAGGGAAGGTCATGAATTTTGGACAGCATGGTCAGTTTCAGATATTTCGATGAATGTTATAACTGCTCGGTAATTCCTGAGAAGAGTGCGCATTTCATAAGGCGCATTGTGTTTTGACTTACGGATGTTCATTGGTATTGCGGTACTCACTTGGTTGATAGACTACTGATATTCAAATTATTGCTATATGGCACGGAAGAATTATGGAAGTATTCCTAGTAGGATGATCGTGTATGAAGAATGTTTTAGTCATTCGAATGTTGGAGTTGTGATCAGTTACGGTGGTTCATGTGTTCTATGAATTTGGGGACTGGAAGTTTTTAGAAGCAAATTGTTTCGGGGCCGCATACTATGAAGGTGTGGCAAAGTTAACTAGATAATAGTACGTGTTATGGTTAAGTCATGGAAGACTTTTTAGAGGGCAATTATTCATGCTCGAGAAAATGCTTAGGCTATGATATGCCTAGAGTTGATTGTTAAGCTTAAAGTTATAACGTTTCTCGTATTCGTACCTTTATTGAGAACTATTTGGGCTATACTTGAGTTACAAGGAGGCTAATTTCCTGAATAAACTTGGTAGTTAGAATTTATGCAACAGCTTGCCGATTTGAGCCGTGTTAGCAAAACTTGCACACGCCTACACTATGGCGTGTTATTTACACCAGTCCTGGAGCATGAGAATCTTATTTCATTTTCATAAACATGTGTACTTGTTTAAATTGCTCATGCATGCTACGCTTGGACTGGAGGCTTATGACCATGTCCGTGTGGTTGGTGTTAATGTGAGCTCTAGGAGAGCTGGTTATCGTTATTTGATTTGCGTGTCTTAGTTCTACTATGAATGATGAGCTCATAACATTACGATTCTGGTGGTGTTTGTTGAACTTGCGAAACAGTTCTCTTCTTTGAGACATTTTCCATTTTTGTGTGCCCGGATTGCGCAGTTGTGGGTTGAGTTATATTGGTGCAACGTGTGGAAATCGCGTTCCCTTGACCGTTTATCTAATTAATTCTTTCATTCCTTTACATGTTATGATATTATTTGAGCAGGGTATTGGAGGAATTGTGCACATGCACCTACGATTATTCTCTTCATGAAATTTGAAGAGTTGGTTTTAAATATTGTTTTGTGCCAATTTTAAAAAAGCAGGATTACACCGGAATAACTAGAATAGTTGTGTTGGTGATGTAAGGTCATTGGACCTAGAATGGATACTATTAGGTTTGATTCAACGTGCTGGAAGAATAATTGTAGAAGTCGTCTTAGGTAATTGGACATGGTACTTGTCGAACGAGGGAAAGCTCCACGACTTGTTGGTCTGATAAGAGGTTATATGGTTTCGCGTGTTTCTTTCATTATTGGAAATATACGAAGGTTTAGAATGAGGTTTTGTTTGATATGGGGGTTAATACTTGTACCAGGTTGGTTTTGAATAGTTACTATGATCGAGAATGATGTTGTGAGTATGAGAGTTGAGACATGTTATTTGATTCAGTTTTGGGTTATGGTTAAGGCTTAATACAACTTGCTCAGACTTATACAATGTGTAGATGTGAGATTCGGGTCTTGAAAAGAATTTCGGGTGTTAGAAATTGGGTTCCAAGGTTTATGGGCCATGGTTAAATTAATGATCCTCATTTATGTTGTGTGGTCAGGCCTATATGGGATAACGTGACGTGGGATCACCCCCAGGTATGTGCGTGGTAAGGTGGAATAATGATTTGAAGGTTTAGGAACAACTCTTGACACATTCAGGGACGGACATATGTTTAAGTGGGGAAGAATGTAAAGACCCGACTTGTTGTTTTGAGAATTAGCTTCCCATTCGGTGGCTTAAGGTCTCGAGCAGTTTCGTAATATGTATTATGACTTTTGTAATTGTCGGTTTTGGTTTTCAGATGATTTAGGATTAAATTGAAAGAACAATCCTTATTTAGAAGCTTAAACGAAATGAGTTGACCGAAGTTTGACTTTTGTAAAAACGACTCTAGAATTAAGTTTTGATGGTTCCAATAGCTCCGTATGATGATATCGGACTTAGGAGTGTGTCTCGATATTTATTTTGAAGTATGTAGTGGAATTTGGCTTGAAATGGCAAAAATAAGAAATTGAAGGTTTGGATGTTTGGCTGGGGATTTGACTTTATTGATAACGGGATCAGATTTTGATTTTCGAAAATTGGCACAGCTTCATTATGTCATTTATGACCCGTGTGCAAAATTGAAGTCATTCCGGATTGATTTGATATATTTCGGTGCAAATTATAGTATTTGGAAAATTTATAAACTCATAATTCGATTCGGGGCGCGATTCATAATTTCGATGTTGTTTGACGTGGTTTGAGGCCGTGACTAAGTTTGTATTGTAGTTTAAGACATGATTTGATTAAGGTCCCGAGGTCCTCGGGTGAGTTTCGAACGGGGTTTGGATCGATTTGAGCTTGTTGAAGTTGCCGGTGCACGTTGGACACGATTGCCACAACCGTTGGACACAGTTCAAGAGCTGAAGAAAATGAGGGTTATGGAATTCGTCACGGTTCAGCGCATCTCACGGTTGACCTCACGGTTGGGATTTTGAACCCATTTTAGGGCAATTCGGGGCTCATTTTTTTCCATTCCTCTTGGCCGATTTTTGGAGCTTTCCTCCACTCTCTCAAGACATCCAACTCCTCCCATCTTCAAGGTGAGTAATCCCTACTAATTTGGTGTTTCATTATATCATTTCCACCCTAAAACAAACTCAATCCACCATGAAATCCTTAGACCTTCAAGAAATTTCATCAAGAGCTCAAAAGAGGGTTTGGCAAGATTTCTTCAAAAAGGTAATCCTACACCCATAGGCATGTATGCATGAATTTATTATGAGTATGTGAACAAGAAATAAGTATTAGCACTTATTGGAAGGTGCTTGGAAGCCATAAATACTTAAAATAGATTTTTTGGTGTTGTAAAATTTTTGTAATGAATTAATTAGTAACAATTGGGTGGATGTGAGTTCATTGATGATTTTAATGGTGCTAAAGAAGGTTGTATTAAGACAAAGTATGGTTTAGTATCTCTTGTTGGTAGGAAGGAGGGATTGTTGGATGAAGAAACACCTTTACTAGAGGTAGTAATATGTTATGTACTCTAGGTGTTTGATAAAAATGCATAAATGGCCTAAACTATGGAATTGGTTACTAATGCTGGTCCCGTTGGATGTTGATATTGTAGATTAAAGTTGCTTAGTGTAATGGATCGTTGTAGTATCATTAAGGGGCGAAATTTAGTTTCGGATCGTCGGCTTTGAATTGAGGAGACAAAAAGCCGTTCAGAGGTGGATACGCGCGAATGAAATTCCCCGAACATTGTGTAGCTTGCTCCATATTGGATTCGGCTTGTTCGAGGTAAGTAATATTTCTAAACTTGGAGCTAAGGGTATAAACCCCGAAATACGTGTTATATGATTTGTTTGGAAGTAACACACAAGCTAGGTGACGGGCGTGTGGGCGTGCACGTTGAAATTATGACGTAATTGATTCCGTGGAATTGTGTAGTCAAATAATATTGGCATTATCCATGTACTTAGATGTGTTAAAGAAATTGAGCTAAGAATCATGTTAAAAATCATGCTGAGGCTAAATGCCGATATTATTGAGACCCCAAAGGTCACGTTGCTGTTGAAATTATTTGTTTAAACTGTAATTTCATACTTAGTCATATTCATTCATTTTATATCGTATCTCAGTCTCTGTTATTATTTATTTATACATCATATTATAATTTTTGGGCTGATTTTTCATGACATTCTGAGCTCGAGAGACTGGAGAGATTGATGATAGAGTGAGGCCGAGGGCCTGATTGTTAGGATATTGATACTATATCACGTGAGTTTTCTGTGCAGCACGTGAGTTGTCCGTGCAGATCCAGATACTGATACAATAGCACGCGAGTTGTCCGTGCGAATCCAGATATTGATACTATATCACGTGAGTTGTCCGTGCAGCACGTGAGTTGGTCGTTCGGATTATAGCGCTTGGGCTGAAGGAGCCCCTCCGAAGTCTATCAGTTACTAGCAGTTGTATGTTTGGGCTGGATTTGCCCTGTTCAGTACTAAGTGATTGAGTGTGTTGAGTGATTGAGCATGATGAGTGGAAAGTGTGATACAATGAGATTGAGTACTCTTAGAGTGTGAGTACATGAGTTCATCACTAAGATACATTGCATTGGCATGCACATACTCGACATACATGCATAGAGATGCATTTTTCCTCATGCTGTACGGTATCACATCATTCGTGACTTTTCATACATAATGACTTATAGACATGGAGATGTATTTTACTCATGCCATATGAAAATGAAACATTTACCTGTTGAAAGCTTTGGGAAAAACTACAATTTTCAAACTTACTTGTATTTTTGGCAATTTCGGTAAAAGATTGAGTTTTACTGCTATACTTGGAAAGAGAATGGTTAATTTCTAGAATTGTATACGAGCTGAGCATTTATTATTGAATTAATACTTGTGCTTCTTTAATTGTATTGTTATGAGATGTTACTGGTTATTGGTGTGGACTCTGACCTTGGTACAAGCTCGTCACTATTCTCAACCTAAAGTTAGGCTTGTTACTTATTGAGTACATGTGGTCGGTTGTACTCATACTAAACTTCTGCACCTTGCGTGCAGATTTCTGATGCTGATGTTGCTGTGTATGGTGGGAGCTGGCACGAAAGATGTACATGCGATCCGATCATAGCTGCCTCTTGTTCATGGAAGCTTTAGAATATTTAATCTGTTCATGTATATTCCAAACAGATGTTGTATTTTATTTCATCCCAGCTTTGTAAATTCTAAATCTTAGAAGCTCATGATTTGTGCTACTAGTCCTTGGGAAGTGTATAAAAGTTAAGTTACTTCATCATTTAGTTTCTTATAAAATCTCATTGAATTGGGATTGTTGTTAATTTTCTTACCTAACGGGTTGGGTTAGGTGCCATCACCACTAGTTGGATTTTGGGTCGTGACAATGTGTCCCTATACTGGCACGTGTGGTTCCTTGGTGATGAACTCAACATTCAAACCAATCTCGGTGGTCTCCACTAGTAACTCTCAAAATATTTTGATGCGTTCATCAATTAAGTTATCATGTTTATTGGAATCATTAGAAACTCAAGACAACTCCATTTATATCAATTCATCACTATTTGTCTTCTTCTTTGCCCAAAATATTATTTTCAAGACCGACTCTTAGGGTTCCTACAATACTTTGTTATAATTTCAAATAAACTTGCAACCCATACTTCGATATATCATATATATATGAGGATTAAGTGAAGGGATTATCTCATGTTGGAAGAATCTCACTTTTTCTCTTTTCACTGTTCTTGAAGATTCAACCTATTTCCTAAGAATTTGATCCATAATAATGTTAGTGTTATCAATAAATGATGTTATATAATCATTCTTGTACTAAAATAACTTACCTTGAAGTGCATCCATGGTGAAAGAGCTCCTCATTCTTTCTAGAAATCAATTTCAAGTTGAAGAACAAACTCTTTCTCTCTTTTAACCCCTTGTTTCAACACTTTAAAAAGGGTCTGATGTGTGCACAATCTCTTGCATAGGCTGCGCACAAAGGCTACACAAAGGTGCCTTCCTTTTCTCCTCAATTGACAACTTCTGGATTTGTCTATATGTGGTGCGTAGGCTACGCTACGCGTGTTGCATAGGCTACGCAGGACTCTTGTAGATGCGTAGCTGTTCTGCTTCCCTTCAGTAAAAAGGCCATATATAACTACTAGTAGGAACCTCTAAATGACTAATGGTTTTAAGCATTAGAAGCTAAACACATAGACTTTTCATTTGATAGGCAATTCACCATATAACTCTTTATATCTTGGGAGTTGTGCTCATCTTAAGTAGGATTTTGTGCAAACTCATTTGAACTTTAGTCCATCATATAGTTTCCAACTTGGCTTGGTCTTAGGACTTTTCCTATACCCTAAATCACTTTTAGTACACCTCGTACACCTATTATCATTTTCAAGTATTATACTCCCTCCGTTCCAATTTATGTGAACCTGTTTGATTGGGCATGAAGTTTAAGAAAAAATAAAAACTTTTAGAATTTGTGGTCCTAAACAAGTCAGAAGGGGTCCAGAGCATTTGTGTGGTTATAAAAGCTTCTCATTAAGGGTAGAATTGAAAGTATAAGCTAAATCATTTTCAAATTTAGAAAGGGGTCGTAGATCTACTTGAGCAAATATATGTTAGAATATATTCTAACAATGTAGGAAGATTGTTTAAGAATATTTCTAGAGCAAGTTAACCCCTTCAGATATTTGCAAAAATGTGTATGTTGTGTTAGAGTAAATCCAAAATGACGAGGTAGAATGATTGGAGGATGTCCTGGAAGAGTTCATCTTGGTCAACATGACTTTAAAAATTAGGGCCCTAATTAATTAAGAAATTAAAGTATAGTAGTATAACATTTTTACCATGCTCGAGAAGTAATGACTGATGAGCGTATGAGTCAGCTTAGCGACTTTTTGTAGTATAAAATTATAAATTACAAAAGTGGCAAACAAAAGCCGTTGGAGTAGACACACAATATTATAGTAGAATTATTGTATTTCACACAATACGGCTATCTTCTCGCCGATTGGTATAAAGTAAGATGATAATGTAAGTGATGACAATAGGCGAAGTAGTGTTTTATAGGGTCAAGCACAACATCTTCACACAAGTATGACTTGGCATGGGTGACGCAAAATAAATTTTCTCACAAGCAATAGTTATCAAAATATGAGGTTAAAACGGTTTAATAATTTTATATTATATATGAACTCAATTGACAGCGTATGACCTGTCAAGCGTGTTATAGATTCAAGTCGCGAGAATAACCTCTTATAAAAATGCAAGGTAAGCACGGTGACAAATATGGTTCGGCTCTTCCTTGATCCCAGGCATGGCAAGAGTTTAATACATAATATATGTGTGTATAAAAGTTAAAAATGTATGTTGATCATATATACCAATTAAAAATTAGTAAGTTTAAATCATGAATTCACATCTACTGCCACTACAACATGAATGAACAAAAAACACCAGCCACCGGCCCACCTTCGATGCGCATTGAGGAATGCCGCCCAGAGTGGTCTGATATAAAGAATAAATTGGGGATCATTCTCAGGAATAAAGCCAAAATGAAATGAACTTGGCCAAGATAAAAAAACAAAAGGCTCAATTGAGACTTTAATGGTAAAGGAGAGGAAGAACTCCATCTATGCAAACTTTTCTTTTTCTATTCTTTTATTGTTTTTTTGCTTTCTCTCCTACTACTTTTCCTTATGAAAAAAAAATTCAAAGGGCAATGAAGCAAGAAGATGAAGTCATCAAGCCCATGTCTTTTAGACAAATTGCATTAATTTTAAAATAATTTAAGCATTCAACCCAAAACCTTAATGCAATGGGAAAACTAAAGTAATTCAAAATATCATAAAACCCTTTGAAAAATATTATACGATCATGAGAGACAAATATATTAATCTAACGACTAACATTAACATTACAAACAGTAATCACAAAGTCAAGCAAAGTGATAAATCTTTTTAAACAAATTGCGAAATATTAAATGTACAAGAGGAAATAAGATACTATATTGCTCGCTGGTATAAAAAAATCTGAACCAAGAAATATAAATCATTGAGTCCATGCTACTTGTGAGTCCCCCTGTTTAACCCAAAAAAGTTTTCGTGGTCAAAGCTAATATTAAAGAAAATCGGATTACTGATATTCAAATTTACTTCACTTTTCCAAAAATGCAAGAATAAAATAAATAATTAAAATGATAAATAAAGGAAAGAAAGCTTATTGTTGATAATTAATTTCTCCCAGAATTGCGAATTGGAATTTTGAATCAAGTAAAATAAAAGACTGATTGCAATAATTGGAAATGTTCAGATGATCGTACAAAATGAGGTAAGAGTCCTTATATAAGGATATACAACTGTAACTGTTTCCTTACTTAATTCTGACTCGTTATTAACATTAATTGTCTTAATTACCCGTTACTAAATTTACTTGTAACGGTTATGGAAATAATAGAGGATCACGCATAATCAGGGTTAAAATTGATTGTCTTTCCATATTTGCTACCAATTCATGAATCTTCCTCTTTTATGATTTTTATGCATTTCGTGCATATTTCCTCTTTTATACCTTCTCTGATAAAATACCGTGGGTATTTTATCTTTGCCTTTCTGTCTTTCTTTATTGACCTAATATAAGTGTCACCTGTCACCACGCTATTGATCCACGTATCATGCCTTTTTTCCACCAATATAGATTGTCCCACCACTTTATGAATATTCTCACCTGAATATTCGGGAAGTGGTAAGTTCATTTATGGCGGGAATGTCTTGCCACTTCTTCCCAACTATCATGATGCTTTCTTCAGAAACGATGAGACGTACATCCTTTTCTATTTAATTCTCAAGGCACGTGTCTTGTTGTAATTGGTTCTGCAATTTCAGTGCCTTTTTAGGATTTTCTGCGGCTGTATCAGTTTGAAGTGACTGTTCTTTCTTATAAATACCGTATATCTTCTCTCTTGCATTCATATTATAACTTTTCCTGCAATTCTTCCTCTTTCTTTGTGTTTTCCCCATTAAAGATGACTTCCCATTCTTCAAACCCTTCTTCATCATCGGACCCCCATAAGGTAGTGCTTGTTGATGAACTTCCTCCCTCTTCTGTCCCAACTACAAGTAGAAGAGGCAGTAGACTTTGTAGCTTAGGTTCTCTATCTAACCGTAGTTCTACCCCTTCTCAGAAGAATACTACAAAACCTTCTTCTTCTAGAGCAAGAACTTCTATAACTCCTAGATCTTCCTCTAGAGGGAAAGACCATAATGAGCCCATGCGAGAGCCCACTGTGTCTAAAATTGTTCCACAAATTTTTTCTTTCATATCAAATTTTGAAGCTATGAGAAAATAGGTTTCTTCCATAGCATCACTTAACCCTACTGATACTTACCCATATTTGAGCACTTCTGGTCTCCTTCCCTTAGTTCATCGTGAATGCAACTAGAAACAACATTTTTCAGTGGTAACCCCTAGAGTTGAGGATAGAACTATCTCTTATCAACTATACTCCCCAAAGCTCTTTCGCGAGGGTGTTTTCTCTCTCGTGGCAAGAAGTAAGAGAGTTTTAGTAAGCCCCGAGGATGACCGTGACCGTGATTGGTATGCCCTGTTTGTAGCTGTTCCCACTCATGACTTAGTGGGAGATGAGACTATGCCTTTCCCTGAGAAGTGGAACTTTGGACGTGAGTATTTTCTCTATTTTTTTATTTCTCTCTAGGTTTCAATCTTTCTTACATGAGTTCATGTTTATTTTTCAGCAATCATGGAAGTTTTCGGAGAAATCCCTAACTTTCGTGACTGGGTAGAAAAAATATTGACTGCTTCTTCCATGGACTAGAGAACATGAAAATTTCTTTCTCAGAAGTTTGGATGGAAAGTGAAGACTATCACGACCCTAATCTCCCATCGTAGGGTGTCGTGATGGCACCTAGTCTCTAAGACTAGGTAAGCGTAATACGCATGGAAAAATAATAGAAATAATAATAGAACTTCAAATTTAAACAACTAGCTATCATAAAAGATCTCAACAATACTACTAACAATAACTCCCAAAATTTGGTGAGACAGAGTCATAAGCTCTACACGAGTATACTGAACGCGATAGAAAAATAAGGACATAGGGTGACTCCGAGGCCTGCGAACGCCGGCATGTGTACCTTGGGGTCTCCGATCTGAAAGCTCTACTCATTGGTGCCTAGCCTGGTATGAGGTACCTGGATCTGCACAAAAAGATGTGCAGAAGCGTAGTATGAGTACACTATAACAGTACCTAGTAAGTATCAAGCCTAACCTCATTAGAGTAGTGACGAGGTCAGGTCAAGACACCTACTAGGATGATAAAAGAAGTTGAACAAGTATAATACAATATAATAATAGAAATGAGGAAATGAGGCAATGAATAATATACAACAAGATAAGCTACAACTGAATTTAAGGTAAATAAGGCAACAAGGGAGGAACACATAATAAGAATACTAAGAATACGACGGAGACAACACAAGGGATGTAACTGAAAGATAACAACAAAAATCACAACCAAGGTACCGCCTCATATCTTATTTCACAATCACAATCACAATCTTTCCTTATACCATCGCATGAGCCTTACATTTAGATAGTTTGAAAACGGTTTTTCCTAAATAGTTGCACGCACTTTTGCCCACCTTATGTCGACGCGTGGCTTCAAGTAATTCCCTTATTAGAAACACACACATAAATCCCAATTTATGTGGCCACATGTACATTAACCCCTATCCTTATACCATCGCATGCACATTAATATCACAACATAATCACAACTCACACCACATGTGCCCATACGCCAAAACTTGCCAAAAGAATCAATAATACCAATGTTTCCACAATAAATAGCCCATGGCTCAACCACAATGTGTACAAGAATCTCGACAATAACAAAATAATAGTGAATAGCTCAACTGGAACGATATCTCAAAATTTAACAACTTAGCCTCAAGTGATAATGGCTTTTACAACTTCAACACCAAAGCTCAATAAGAAGATGTTCCAAGAAATAACAACTTCGAGTAAGGTAACTCAACTGTTAAATATTTAACAAGGAAATAAGGAAACACTAACTTCAACTAAGCATGTAAGGGCAAATAACAAGTGAAAGATGGGACAAATATTTAACAATGTTAAATAAGCATGCAAGGATAAATTAACGATGAATGATATAACATATTATGGCAATTCGATTAAAGGCATGAAAAGAATCTAAAGAGCCTAAACCGGTCAATTAGTATAAATAACTTGTGTACCCATTTATCACCTTGCGTGCACGACTTCCACGTACCACAAATAACACAAAACAACTCCAGGCCTAATGTGTAATTCCCCCACACAAAGTTAGACATGATACTTACCTCAAACAGGCTAACTCAATCCACTAGTAAGCCTTTTCCGCAAATATCCAACTCTGAACGACTCGAATCTATCCAAAATAACTTTATACCATAAATACAAATCATAAGAAACTATTGAGGATAATAATCTTGCAATCTTTAAAGAAAATTAAGACGTCAACTCAAAAAGTGAACCCCAAGCTCGCGTCTTTGAGACAAACTTAAAAAATCCGATCACCCATTCAATAATAAGTCCAACCGTACTAAAATTATTCAATTCTGACCTCAAATAGACCTTCAAATCCTCAAATTATAACTTAGGAAGTTTTCATGAAATTCCCTAATTTTTTCAACTCAAAACACTAATTAAATGATAAAAACATTGATGGATTCATGTATAATAGTCAAAATTTGGGTTAAAATCACTTACCCCCATCAACTCATTAAAAATCTCTTCAAAAATCGCCCAAAACTGAGGTCTCTAACGCAAAAGAAGAAAAATGGGAACAAAGCCTCAATCTGCCCCTTTTTAGCCTAGTGATTCTGCATCTACGGACCAACTACCGCTTGCGGCTCCGCACCGGTGAAAATCCATCTCAAGTGCGTCTTTTCATTAAGCCTAGAACTTTCCGCTTCTGCGAACCATGGCTCGCTTCTGCAAAAGCTTGACCGCACCTATGATCCTCCCAAACCCAACTCAAAATCCGCTTCTATGATAACCCATCACACCTGCGTGTCCTCACCTACGGCCAGGCCCACGCATGTGAGATGACACCAGAACTTCAGTTCTTCAGCAATCAACTAAGTGCAAAAGTGAACCCTATGTCAATCCGATTCACACCCCGGACCCCCGAGGCCCCGTCCGAACATACCGTCAAGTTCCAAAACACATAATGAACCTACTCGAGGCCTAAAATCACATCAAACAACATCGACTCTACGAATCGCAACCCAATTCAAACATATTGAAACCATGAACATCCAACTTCCAAAACTAACGCCGATTCATACAAAACCAACTCCAATTGACCTCAAATTTTGCACACAAGTAATAAATCACAAAACAAACCTATTCCAACTTTCGACTCTGATATCATTAAAGTCAACTCTTGGTCAAACTTCTCACCCTTCCAAAACTTCAACTTTCTAGCTTTTGCCAATTCAAGCCAAAACGACCTGCGAACCTCCAAATCAATATCCGAACAGGCTCCTAAGTCCAATATCACCATACAAAGTTATGGGAACCATCAAAACTCCATTTCGGAGTCACCTATACAAAAGTTAAACTCCAGTCAACTCTTTTAACTTAAGCCTCTAACTTTGGGACTAAGTGTCCTAATTAACTCTGAAACTAATCCGAAAGCCAAGCCAACCACCCTGACAAGTCACATAGACACAATACAATAGAGGAGGAAATAAGTAGGGGAACGAGGCTAAAATACTCAAAACGCCCGGCCAGGTCGTTACATCTTCCCCCTTTTTAAAACAAATATTCGTCCTCAAACGAGTATAGAGACATACCTAAAGTGGTGAAAAGATGAGGAAAACGGCTACACATGTCATGCTTAGTCTCCCAGGTCACCTCCTCCACTGGTTGACCCCTCCACTGAACCATCACTGAAGCAATGTTCTTTGACCTCAACCTTCGGACCTACCTGTCCAAGATGGCCACCGGCTGCTCAACATAAGACAAATCATTGTCCGATTGGACTAAGCTGAAATCTAAAACATGGGATAGATCACCGTGATTCTTCCGGAGCATCAAAACATGGAACACCGGATGAACTGCAGATAAACAAGGTGGCAATGCAAGCTTTTAGGCCACATTTCTCACTCTCTCAAGGATCTCAAAATGGCCGATGTACCTAGGGCTCAACTTTCCCTTCTTCTCTAACCTCATCACGCCCTTCATGGATGAAAGCGGAAGCAAAACCCTCTGTCGAACCATAAATGCTACATCACGAACCTTCCGATATGCATAACTATTCTGCCTAGACTGTGTTGTACGAAGCCGATCCTGGATCAATTTGACCTTCTCAAGGCATCTCGAACCAAATCTGTGCCCAACAATCTAGCCCTACTCAGCTCAAACCTACCAACAGGCGAACGTCATCGCCCCCCATATAGGGCCTCATAAGGAGCCATATGAATACTCGATTGGTAGCTGTTATTGTAAGCAAACTCCGCAAGCGGCAAGAACTGATCCACAAAACCCTCGAAATCCATAACACAGCACGAAGCATATCCTCTAATATCTAAATGGTGCGCTCGAATTGCTCGTCCGTGTGGGGGTGGATTGTTGCAACTCAACCTGTGTGCCTAATTCACGCTGTACGACCTTCCAGAAGTGTGATGTAAATTGTGTGCCCGGCCGGAGATAATGAATACCGGCACGCCATGAAGTGGGAAAATCTCGTAGATATAAATCTGAGCCAGCTGCTCTGAACTATAGGTAGTCACCACCGGAATGAAATGAGTCGACTTGATCAACCTATTCATAATTACCTTTTTAACATTAAATATCTTCTGAGTCAGTGAGAGCCCAACAATGAAGTCCATGGTAACACACTCCTATTTTCACTCAAGAATCTCAGGTGCCTGGCCTCTGATGCTCGTTCTTGACTTGTTGACAATTTAGGCACCGAGATGCATACTCCACTATGTCTTTCTTTATTCTCCTCCACCAATAGTGCTGCCTCAAATCCTGATACATCTTAGCGGCACCCGGATGAATGGAGTACCGGGAACTGTGGTCTTCTTGAAGAATTAACGCACGTAACCCATCAACACTGGGCACACATAACCGGCCCTGCATCTGTAAGCCACTGTCATCTTCGATAGAAACCTCCTTGGCATCATTGTACTGTACCGTGTCCCTAAGGATAAGTAAATAAGGGTCATCATATTGACGCTCTATGATGCACTAATATAAAGAAGACCAGGAAACCACACAAGTAAGAACTTGACTAGGCTCCGAAACATCCAATCTAACAAACTGATTGGCTAAGGCCTGAACATCAATGGATAGTGGTCTCTCTGCTGTCGGTAGATATGCAAAACTACCCATACTCTCTGCCTCTTGACTCAAGGCATCGGTCACCATATTCGCCTTCCCAGGATGATATAGAATAGTGATATCATAGTCTTTAAGCAACTCTAACCACCTTTGCTGCCACAAATTAAGATCTTTCTATTTAAACAGATGCTGGAGACTCCGGTGGTCGGTATAGACCTGACATGGGACACAATACAAATAGTGCTGCTAGATCATCAATGCATGAACAATAGCTGCCAATTCCAGGTCGTGGACAGGGTAATTTTTCTTATGAACCTTCAATTGCCGAGACGTGTAGGCAATCACCCTACCATCCTGCATCAATACCGCACCAAGGCCAACACGTGATGCATCACAGTACACAGTGTAAGACCCCGAACACGTAGGCAACACCAACATCAGTGATATAGTCAAAGCAGTCTTGAGCTTTTGAAAGCTCTCCTCACACTCCTCGGACCTTCTGGAAGGAGCATCCATCTAGGTCAATCTAGTCATAGGTGCAACAATGGATGAGACACCCTCTATGAAATGACGATAATACCGGCCAAACCAAGGAAACTTAGAAATCTCAGTAGCTGAAGACGGTCTGGGCCAACTCTGCACTGCCTCAATTTTCTTCGGATCTACCTTAATCCCCTCATTCCACACTACATGACCCAAAAAGGTCACCGAATCAAGCCAAAATTCTCACTTTGAGAATTTTGCATACAATTTTTCTCTCAAGTTGTGGAGCACAATCCTCAAATCCTGCTCATAATCCTTTCGACTGCGAGAATACACCAAGATGTCATCAATAAATACAATGACGAATAAATCAAGGTATGGCCGGAATACACTGTTCATTAGGTGCATAAATACTGCTGGGGCGTTATTCGGCCCAAATGACATCACAAGGAACTCATAGTGACCATATCGAGTCCTAAAGGTAGTCTTAAAAATATCTAGATCCCGAATCTTCAGCTGATGATACCCTGACCGCAAATCAATCTTTGAGAACACTCTGGAACCCTATAGCTGATCAAATAAGTCACTAATGCACGATAATGAGTACCTGTTCTTCAATATAACCTTTTTCAACTATCGATAATGAATACACATGCGCTTAGAACCATCCTTCTTCTTCACAAACAGAACCGGAACACCCTAAGGTGACACACTAGGCCGAATGACACCCTTATCAAGAAACTCTTGCACATGCTCCTTTAAATCCTTCAACTCCATTGGGGCCATACGATATAGTGGAATAGAAATGGGTTGAGTGCTTAGCAACAAGTCAATACCAAAACAAATATCTCTATCGAGCGGCATGCTTGGAAGATCTGCCGAAAATATATCTGGGAAGTCTCTCACTACTAGAACTAACTCAATGGTAGAAGTATCAACATGGACATCTCTCACGAAAGCTAGGTATGGATCACCACCCTTTCTCAACCATCCGCCGTGCCTTAACGAAGGACATAACCTTACTAGGAACATAATCCAAAGTACCCCTCCACTCCAATCATGGTAACCCTAGCATAGCCAATGTCACCGTCTTAGCGTGACAATCTAGAATACCATGATAGGGTGAAAACTAGTACATGCCCAAGATAACATCAAAATATACCATAATGAGCAACAATAGATCAACTTCGGTCTTAAATCCACCAATAACAACTAAACACGACCGATACACACGGTCCACAATAATAGAATCTCCCACAAACGTGGACACGTACGATGGAGAACTCAAAGAATCATGAGATATACCCAAATACGAAGCAAAGTAAGATGATACATATGAGTAAGTGGAGCCTGGATCATATAAGACTGACGCATCTCTATGACGGATCGAAACAATACCTGTGATAATTCTGTCTGATATAGCCACCTCCGTCCTACCCGGAAAAGCATAGCATCTGGCTTGGCCTACCCCTCTAGGGCGATACCCACCTGACCTCCACCCCTAGCTGGGTGTGCAGGTAGAGCTACAACTGGAGTAGTAACCACGACCTGAAAAGTCAGTGCGCCCTATAGAATACATAAAGCCTGAGCAGTCTGTGGAGGTGCACCCCTCTTGAGTCTAGGGTAGTCCCTCACCATTTGATGGGTATCGCCACACTCAAAACAAGATCTCGGTGTACGTGGCTGCTAAAACTGACTCGAGCCTAGTCGACTGGACTGATAGTTGAAAGCACCCCATGCAGGAGGTGTATTAGACAGTGGCAGTGCATGATATGCAACCTGAGACTTGGAAATAGCTGGAGCACCAATAGAAGCTGGAAGTGCTGAATTAACTAGACGGCTCACATAGCGGGGCCAGCACTAAATCCTCAATACCTCGAGGCCTTCTAGCCTCCCTGTCCTCCCTCTCACGGCCCCGTATACCCTTCAATCTCGATGTGATATCTTCTACCTACTGATATAGGGTATCTGTCTCCAACTTTTGATCCATATTGAATCTAATACCATAGTTGAGCCACTCGATAAATCGACAGACTCGCTCTCTAACTGTGGAAACCAAGGTAGGTGCATGTCTAGACAACTCACTCAATCTGACAGCATACTCTGACAGTGTTGGTTCCCTGGTGCAGCTGTTCAAATTTCGCGCACCATGCATCCTGAAGGCTCTAGGGAACAAACTCTCTGTAGAACATCTCTGAAAATTGAGCCCATGAGAGTGAAGCTGCATCGGCTGGGCTACCCTCCTTGTAAGCCCGCCACCATTTATACGCATCTCTTGACAGCTAGATTGTACTAAAGCCAATCCCGCTCGTCTCTACAATACCCATGGTGTGGAGAGTACAATGGCACTTGTCTAGAAAACCTTGTGCATCCTTTATAGCTAGGCCACTGAAAGTAGGAGAATGGTACTTCTTGTACCTTTCAAGTCTAAGCAGCTCCTCCTCAAATGTAGTTTCCCTAACCTTGGGCTGGATTGAAACAAAAGGATGTACTAGTATAACCTCTAGGACCTGATTAACTTGGACCCGCTGCTCTATGGTACGGGCTACAGGAGTATGAGCTCCCTCCCAACCTGAGATGTGGCTGGTGCAAGTGGAATCAACCCCGGCTGAGCTAGAGTACCAAGCATGCTCAAGAACTGTGCGAGGGTATCCTGAAATGCAGGGGTGAAAACATGCGCCTAAGGTGCTTGCCCCCCAACTGGAGCTACTGGTGGCTCATCGGTCACAACTCGAACATGTGCTCTAGCTGCACCACGTGCCCGTCCTCAGCCTCTGCCCCAACCCCGGCCTCTCGCGACTCTAGCAGGGGGTGCGGGTGTCTGATGTCGAATCCAAAAAGTGCATATCCTAACAATCTGTGAGAGAATAGAAAGACAAAGATTCTGAATTTTGAAGTCAACAAATTTGCACAATAAGGAGTCAAGAAGTGAAGTTTCCTAATAGTTCCATAGCCCCTCGAAGATAAGTACAGACATCTCCATACCGATACACAAGACTCTACTAAGACTACTTATGACTCGTAAGACCAATGAACCTAGAGCTTTGATACCAACTTGTCACGACCCCAATATCCCACCATAGGGTGTCGTGATGTCACCTAGTATCTAATACTAGGTAAGCCTAATATGCATGGAGAAATAACAGAAATAATAATAGAACTTCAAAATTTGAACCACTAGCTATCATAAAAGAACTCAACAATACTGCTGAAAATAACTCCCAAAATCTGGTAAGACTGAGTCATAAGCTCTACACGAGTACACGGAAATATCCCTAATACATCACTGTCTAAATAAAGAGTATGCAATAGAAAAACAAGGGCACATGGTAACTCTAAGGCCTACGAACGCCGGCAGGTGTACCTCGAAGTCTTCGATCTGAAAGCTTTACTCAATGGTGCCTAGCCTGGTATGAAGTACCTGCATCTGCACAAAGGGATGCGTAGATGCATAGTATGAGTAGACAACAACAGTACCCAGTAAGTATCAAGCCTAACCTGGGCAGAGTAGTGACGAGGTTAAGTCAAGGCACCTACTAGGATGATAAAAGAATCTGAACAAGTATAGTACAATATAATAATAGAAACGAGGAAATAAGTAAATGAAGAATATACAACAAGATAAGCTACAAGTGAATTTAAGGCAAATAACGTAACAAGGGTGGAACACATAATAAGAATACCAAGAAAACGATGCAGACAACACAAATGATGTAAATGAAAGATAACAAGAAGAATCACAACTGAGGTACCGCCTCGTATCTCATTTCACAATCACAATCACAATCTTTCCTTATACCGCCGTGTGAGCCTTACATTTAGATAGTTTGGAAACGTTTTTTTTTCGAAATAGCTACACGTGCTTTAGCCCACTTTATGTCGCCGCGTAGCTTCAAGTAATTCCCTTACTAGCAACACGCACATAAATTCCACCTTATGTCACTGCATGCACATTAACCCCTATCCTTAAACTACTGCATGCACATCAATATCACAACTCGCACCATATGTACACATATTCCCCAACTTGCCAAAAGAATCAACAATACAAATTTTTTTAGAACAAATAGCCCATGGCTCAACCACGTTGTGTACAAGAATCTTGAAAATAACAAAATAATGGTGAATAGCTCAACAAGAACGATAACTTAACAATTAAAAATTTAGCCTCAAGTGATAATGGCTTTTACGATTGTTAAATAGTTAACAAGGCAATAAGGAAACAATAACTTTAACTAAGCATGTAAGAGAAAATAACAAGTGAAAGATAGGACAAACATTTAACAATGTCAGATAGGCATGTAAGGATAAATTAACGATGAAAGATATAACATGTTATGACAATTCGATTAAAGGCATGAAAAGAATCCAAATAGCCTAAACCGATTAATTTTCACATATAGCCCGTGTACCCACTCGTAACCTTGCGTACACGGCTTTCACGTACCACAAAAAACATAAAACAACTCCAGTCCTAAGGGGTAATTCATCCCCCACAAAGTTAGGCAAGATACCTACCTCAAACAAACTAACTCAATCCACTAGTAAGCCTTTTTCTGCGAATATTCAACTCTGAACGACTCGAATCTAGCCAAAATAACTTTATTCCATAAATACAAACCATAGGAAACTATTCTGGATAATAAAGTTGCAATCTTTAAAGAAAAGCAAAAAGTCAACGCCGAGCTCGCATCTCGAAACTCAACCAAACTTATAAAATCTGATATCCCATTTAATAACGAGTCTAACCATACTAAAATTGTTCAATTCCGACCTCAAATTATAGCTTAGGAAGTTTTCACAAAATTTTTCTATTTTTTCAACTCAAAACACTAATTCAATGGGAAAACAATGATGGATTCATGTATAATAGTCAAATCAGGGTTAAAATCACTTACCCCGTTCAAATCTTTAAAAATGTCAACCAAAATCGCCCAAAACCGAGGTCTCTAATTCAAAAGATGAAAAATGGGAATGAAGCCTTGATCTGCCCCATTTTAGTCCAGTGATTCTGCATCTACGAACCAACAGTCGCTTCTGCGGCTCTGCACCTGCGGAAAATCCATCGCAGTTTTAGCTTTTTATTAAGCACGACACTTTCCGCTACTTCGGTCACAAACCGCTTCTGCGCTTCCGCTTCTGCGGACATGGCTCACTTCTGCGGGCCCACTTTTGTGGAAGCTTGACCGCACCTGCGGTCTCCCCATCCCAACTCGAAATCCGCATCTGCAATAACCCAATTGCATTTGCGTGTCTGCACTACGGCCAAGCCCACCGTAGGTGCGATGACACCAGAACTTCAGTTCTTCAACAATCAACTAAGTCCAAAAATGAACCCCATTTTAATCCGATAGACACCTGGGACCCCGTTCAAACATACCATCAAATTCCAAAACACATAACAAACCTTCTCTAGGCCTAAATTCACATCAAACAACATCGATTCTACGAATCGCAACTCAACTCAAACCTATTGAAACCATGAACATCCAACTTCCAAGACTAACGCTGATTCATTCCAAACCAACTCCGATTGACCTCAACTTTCGCACACAAGTCAAAATGACACAATGGACCAATTCTAATTTTCGAAATCAGAATTTGACTCCGGTATCAATAAAGTGAACTCTCAGGCAAACTTCTCAACCTTCCAAACCTTCAACTCTCTAGCTTTCGCCAATTCAAGCCAAAATGACCTACGAACCTCCAAATTAATATCTGAACACGCTCCTAAGTCCAATATCAAGATACAAAGCTATAATAACCGTCAAAACTCCATTCTAGAGTCATCTACGCAAAAGTCAAACTCCGGCCAACTCTTTTAACTTAAGCCTCCAACTTTGGGACTAAGTGTCCCAATTCACTCTGAAACTCATCTGAAACTTAAGACAACCACCTCGGCAAGTAAAATAACCATAATATAACCTAGAGGAGTCAATACATAGGGGAAATGGGCTAAAATACTCAAAACTACCGCCCGATTTGTTACAAAGACGCACAATATTCTTCATTACCATGGTTTTTTCCTTTGTTATTTGTTATTTCCTTTGATGCCTTTTGTTTTTGCTGTTTCTAGGGTTTGCTATTTGTGGCATAAGCCCCGCTTCTGTTCCTTCAGCTAGGCTTTCTCAAAAACAAATTCTAAGCATATCTTAGTTAGGCCCGTGGCTGTGAAGAAGAAAAAGATAATGAAGATGGTTTTTTAGTCAGGAAGCCACGAGTAAGAAGACGCATGGTTTTATATGATGAAGCCACTGTTTCTCAAGACCCACCTTCAAGCTCCGTGCCTTTTAGTCTTGTTGATGAACAAAGAATGTCCACTTGGACATCTCTGATGATGAAAATGTTAACCATTTTGGTAATCCACTCTCAAGTCCAGTTGACAGGCTTTTTGCCCAAAGATTTGAGGGTGAAGATGATTTTGGCCACGTTTCTAATGAGTCACCACTTGCCACTTTTCCAATAACCCCGGTTACTATTGTTGTTAATACTCTCGTTTCTTCTGATACCTACATGCAACCGCCCCTGTTGCCATTCCTGCCGCTGCCTCTCGGGAAGAAGTTGGCCCTTCTAGCGGGGACAAGGCATGAAAAAGGTGTTGATTGAAGTCCCCGATGGTGGAAATCTGTTAAATAAATCTAGCCGAGATGCAGTATGGTTGGAACCATTGATAGGCCTTGTAAAAGGAGAAGCTTGAGTCTCACAGCTCTTTGACCTTAATGAATGATGTTATTCATTTTGCCCTTAAGGCATATCCTTATTTCCTTATATTTCTTTCTTTTCTTCTAGGTTTATAACTTTTATTCTTTGTCTTTCTACAGATCAATTTAACAGGTACGGAGCTCATGAGAAGGATATCCTGGACTGGTCAGCAAGTAATTGAGCTGCGCACTGAAGCTAATAATTGGAAGGAATAGTTTGAAAGCCTCCAACTTGAAAATGACATTCTTGCTGAAGAAAAAAGGGGCTTTGGAGCAATAGCTGAAGATAACCACTGTTGAATTAACAGCCTCTTCAAATCAAGTTGAAAAGGATAATGATAGATTAGAATCTTCCTTTGCTCAGCAGCACTCAAAGGAAAAGAACTTCTAAATAAGAAGGAGGTGTACGCGGGTGATTTAGTGCAGATGCTCACCCAAGCTCAAGAGGATCTCTATGCTTCTTCTGATAAAATACAGTTCCTCGAGGGCTCTCTTGAACCTTTGAAGGCATTCTATGAAGCTTCAAAAGCTGAGAAAGAAGACTTGAGGGTTGAGATTGAACAATTGGAAAAAGACTATGAAGCTCTTGAAGACAAACTAGTACTTGATGTTAGCTGGGCTTTTTTGAATACCCGTCTCGAGACTTTGATCGAGGCTAACCAGGAGGGTTTTGACCTTGAAGATGAAATTATAAAGCTAAGGAAGCAATTGAGAAAACTCAGCAACGTCAAAGCTTCTCAATGCCCGAGGATGAGAGTTCCAAAGGTGATGGAGATGACTCACTCCCGGTCAAGTAGATTCCCAACCTTCGTCTTCTCAAGTTGATCCTTCTACCCCATTGATGATGTTTTTTAGTTTATTTTACCCTCTGTCTTAGAAGTGACTTTTGTTGAAACTTTTTTTTTGGTTTTTGTTTCAAAGTGGTTTTGGGGAATTTTTCCTTTCCCTATTGTGACGACCCGACCCGTCGTATCAGGTATTACTACCCCGTTTTCCTCATTTATTACTTCTTCATGTTTCACTACCGGTATGTGGTGAGTTAGATTTGATTCGTATTGGTTTTGATAAGAAATGAGACACTTAGTCTCTTTTAAGAAGGCTTAAGTTGGAAAAGTCAACCGGACGTTGACTTATGAGTTAGAGGGCTCGGATGTGATTTCCGGTGATTCGGTTAGCTTCGGGAGATGATTTGTGACTTGGGAGCGTGATCGAATTTATTTTGGAGGTCCGGTGTAGAATTAGGCTTGAATTGGCGAAGTTAGTATTTTGGCGAATTCCGATTGATAGGCGAGATTTTGATATAGGGGTCGGAATGGAATTCCGAGAGTTGCAGTAGCTCCGTTATGTCATTTGGGATGTGCGTGCAAAGTTTCAGATCATTCAGACGAGGTTTGGTAGACTTTTTGATCGAAAGTGCATTTCGGAAGTTTTTGAAAAACTTAGGCTTGTATCCGATGTGATTTGATAGTTTTAGCATTATTTGATGTGTTTTGATGATTGGAAAAAGTTTGAATGATGTTATGGGATATGTCCGTGCTTTTGGTTGAGGTCCCGGGGGCCTCGGGTAAGTTTCAGAGTGGTTTCGGACCATTTCTAGGCCATTTTTAACTGCTGGTTTTTGGCTACAGCAGTGTTCTATGCGATCTCGGGGAATTGGTCGCGATCGCGATCGCGGTGAGTAAAATGTGAGAAATGTGCCAATGAATCGCGATCGCGTGAAGCCTTCCGCGATTGCGGAGAAGAAATATTCTGTTGCGTTGATCCCACTTCGGAAGCTTATATCTCACAATCTATAAGGAATTTGGAGATGATCCAAAAATGAAAATTGTATCCCTTTGTGTCTAGTTTTCAGAAATGTAAATTAATTGGAAATTTAAAGTTGTGTACAAAAAGTTATAATGGTTACACTATAGGCTGCCTAGGAAGGTCTCTAATACACAGGGATGACTTTGGAAGCTTATATCTCGCAATGTATAAGGAGTCAGGAAATGAGCAACATATGAAATTATAGCCCTATATGTCTAGTTTTCAGAATATCAAACCATTAGTAATTTGGAGTTGTGTGCAAAAAGTTATGACCACTATACTGGAGGCTGTCCGGAAGAGCTGGGAACTGTTCATCGCGATCGCGGAGCATTCTCCGCGATCGCGGAGAGTAAATTTTGGGCTGGAAAAATTGTTCTCCGCGATCGCGAAGCATTTTCCGCGATCGCGAAGAGCAAATACCTGGGCAGAATGTTTTAAAACACGCCAGTCGCGATTTTGAGGTCATTTTACACCATAATTGCTCGTTTTTGGAGATTCTTGAAGGAGATTAACGAGGGATTCAAGGGGGAACGTTTGGAGGTAAGTTTCTTGGACTCAAAACTCGTTTTTATTGTGAAATCCATCTAGGAAATCATTGAATTTTTGCTAAAATGGAGGAATAGGGCTTGGAATTTTCAAATTTTTAAATTGGGAATTGAAGGGTCAATTGTGGATGGATTTTGATGTTCTTAGTATGTATGAACTCGTGAGGAGATAAGGAATCCGGTGATATGAATTTTGTAATTTTTCGAGAAGTGGGCCCGGGGCTCGGGTTTTGCCAACTTCGCGATTTTCGATGTTTTTCGAGTCTTTTCGATTGGGTTATGTTTCCTTAGCATATTGTGATGTATTCGCTCTGATTTTGGTTAGATTCGGCGCGCGTGGAGGCCGATTTGAGGGGCAAAGGCGTCGCGGGTTTGAGATTTCACCGGTTCGAGGTGAGTAATACTTGTAAATGATATCCTGAGGGTTTGAAACCCTGGATTTGCACATCATAGTGCTGTATTGTGGTGACTTGCACGCCAGGTAGTGAGCGTGGGGGTAGAGCACCGTTGGGGATTGTGACTTGGTCCGTCTCGGTTGTGGTTTATTGCGTAATTGACTGAAACTTATTTGATGCTATCATGATTTGGGCTGATTGCCATGTTTTGGGCTTCGTGCCGATTATTTGAATCCTTCAGGGATTGATATCACTGTTTTTGCATTACTTTGTATATTATTTGATCTCGGTCCAAGGTTTTACATACTGTTTCACAAACTTAGCCACCTTTCTAAGATTTGAAAACTTAAATGATATTTTACTGACGTTTTGAGTTGAGAACTGTATTT
>NW_017670736.1:470485-474251 GCF_001879085.1 Nicotiana attenuata | reverse complement strand
TATTCAAAGTCGGTCAGCATGCGAGTCCAAAACAGATAAATGCACAAGTAGGATGCATCAGGATGATCCATTATTCCGGGTACACCTGTCCTAGACGGACCCAACCCCTGTGTTGAGTCCCCTAAGCATATGCACGTGATGCAAATAAGCGTTCCTACTAGGAATCCGGCATGAGGTCAAGTTATTCTAGGTTCAAAACCTGGGTATATGTTCTAGACTGTGCATCCGAGCGGACAACTCGAGTCGAGGAGGGGGCTACGTACCGGGAACCAAAAGGCCATCCGGCTTAGTAACTTGTCCGGCCTCTTTCTTATTATAAGGTATGACACTAACAGAATAGGGAGTCTCCACCAGTGAGCACATCCCCGGAGGTGAGAAGAGAAGGGTTTCGGCACAGTTTATACACAGTTCAGATAATATCAAAGCGGTAAAGCATTTAGCACATAACAATTATTCTAAGCTCGAATTCTTAAACCCTGAACCGAAGTTCTGGGTTTGTGTCCCCAGCAGTCGCCAGAGCTGTCACACCTCCTTTTTCCTACACCCGCAGGGTGTAAAGGAGTTTTTCCACTTAAAGGACAATCGGAACGGGATTTATTATTAAGATTTCAGAGTCGCCACTTGGGAGATTAATGGTGTCCCAAGTCACCGGTTGAATCCCGAATCGAGGAAAATAATGACTCTGTATAACATTCCGCGAACCAGAAATCCGAGTAAGGAATTCTGTTAACCCGGGAGAAGGTTTTAGTCATTCCCGGGTTCCGTGGTTCTAGCATGGTCGCTCAACTGTCATATTTGGCCTATTTGTTTAATTTTAGTACATGTTTTAATCTATGTGATTTTAACTTTGAACCGCTTTATTATTGGTATTTTTAGAGAATTGCAACGTCGTGAAAACACGTCTCGAACCGCATCACATAAATGCACCCGCGATTTTTGACACATTTCGACTTCGTTGGGATTTGGATTTGGGTCACATAAATGTGCACCCGTATTTGGGAAGGTAAAATTATTTAAATTGCGTGCCTAAAGAGACTATCGCGTTATTATCTTTGGAGAAGGCCGTGAAATTCGCTAAATGGCCCATCTCGAAGTCTAAGTATTTTTAGTATAAGCATTTATCGAGGGCCCCGCAATTTATATGTTTTTTCTGGCGAGGCTCATCTCGTTTTATTATTTTAAAGGGCAAACCTAAAGTAATCCATAGTTTTCTACTTAACATTTGTCTCTAATAACAAAAGAAAAGGTCCTAATTAATTCTTATGGTTTAAATACTACTATATTTGGGTCTATGAACTCATGTGAATTCTAACCTTTAACCAGTTCGGGCCCTAAACATAGCCCATGTAAGGAATCGTTACCCAGGTGTGCATAAAAGGTAGGTCAATTGTAAGCCTGGGCCATCGGTTAAAAGTGCTGAAGCCCAAACTATCCGAAGGTGGACTGTTAGGCTTTGATTGTTAAACTAAACCAAATTTCAACTCAATTTGAGAAAATATGCACCAAGATTTCTTCAAGTTATTCAAAGTGCACTCAACAATTGTCATAAGGAAGAACAACATTCACCTACTCAAACTAATGAAGCATTGATCATTTGAATTCCAGTTCCAACTCGGATTATCCTATTTATTTACCTATTAGTGAATTCCTAAATATCACTACAAATGAAAATCAGACTAAAAACATGGTTCGACTTTAGCAACAGTAATAGCAACTCATTTGCTAACTCAAATTAACACTACTAAACCAGATCTCAACACTCAAGTGATTTCGATAATTTGGACTTGGATTACTGGAATTAGCTACTGAAACTTACAACCATTTTGAACCTATTTTTACAACTATAAGACTAAATCAGGCATTCAACTCACAATACAAATCCGACAGAGTAATAGTTACACAGTCCACTTACTACAAATTGTAAGGTGTTCCATTCATTTAACTTTCCACTACAGCTACTGTGTAGATACAATTAAACTATCATAACTACAAACAAGCCGATATCACATTAACACAAGCCAAATTTCATTTCTTCAATTAACTACTACACGTTGACTGTTTCAGTCCTTCACACATCGATTGGAGCTCAAAAAAATACCTGGAAATAGAATAGAAATGGAGGAGAAGAGGTCAGCCAAAGCAGTGATCGAACAGTAGCAGTACTAAACAATTTCCAGCAATATTGAATAACGAACAACCCAGGAATGGATTCAGAAATCCAGAAATATTCAACAATCAAACAGAAACTAACAAATCAACCCAAAGACTACTTGAAATGCACTCAAATAGGCTCGAAATGCACTAGAATACTTCAGCAAATCAAAAACTCTTCCAAAACCAGTTTAAACAGACCCAAAATTGCTCGAAATCAGACCAGTGAACACCTAACGTTTCAGAATCCAAGTATTGAACTAGAAAAATGGAAATCAACAACAAAAGGTCAAAATTAACCTGGATTATCTAATGGAACAATATTTTTTTTGGATTTTTGAAGGTTTTCTATTGTTTTTGTTTTTGAATTTTTGAATTTTAGTTTTTAGATCTGAAAAACTGGAGAACACTGTTTTTGGAGGGAATTTGAAGGCTCAAAAACTTGCAAATGAAGGCAAGGGCATCCCCTTTTATAGGCACACATGAGGCCTTATCAGATTTTCAGTTTTCTTTTTAGTCCTTTTTTATTTACTCAGTTAACCCCTTATTTTCTGACTTGTGTCACAAGTTAATACACTACAATTACTGAAATTACACTAAAGTCCTACTTTGGAAGGTCCTAGAAGATTCTAGTTTCAACTACCATGTGCTATCCAATCCTAAATGTCTAAGCTACCCTTGAATTCAACCTAAAATTACTAACACTAGTTGAACTATCAGCTATAGTCCAAACCAGCTACTCAACTATGGTTAATCAATCCATGCTAAAACCAATTATTTACAATCAAACATACCCTAAAATCAAATTAACTGGACAGATCATGAAATTAAATCTAAAATCAAATTGCAGTAAACAATCATGGATCAACTAATTGAACCAACCACAAAATCAAACTGGGCAGAATTAAATCACACATGAGAATTAGAACAATATCAATTAGCACGAAGAAATTTATTCAAATTAACAAAGCTTAAACTAAACCCTATAACACCGAACATGCTCGAATGATAAAGACTCAAACACAGCAAAATTAAAGAATTACTATTGACTAACAAAGGAAGAATCAAAGAAAAAGTTTAAACTAATTATCAGACCTAAAATACTTAATTACTGCTAAGAAAGAAAAATAACACAGAAACAAAAAGAAAACCAGAAACAACAAGAATAGAAACGAAGAACAAATTCTGTTTAAGCTAATTAAAGAAGTAGGAGTAACTCACCTATGTAGTATTTGAATGAAAATTGGACAGAAATCGGGTGATTTAAACTTTTAGGGTTCTGCCGGCTTATCACCTCAAAAGTAAACCAACTCTGGCGAGATTCGAGCACCATTGACACTGGACTCGCCATAAGGGGAAGGAGGAGACCATGTGGTATGAATTTGACAAGGTTTGGGAATTTAGGGTTTTGACCGGAAACTTCAAATCGATATTCGAAGAGTTCCGGTCAGATTTGAGGGACGAGGTTTGGGGGGTTTTATAGAGGAGGACAAAGTGGTTCCATAGTTTTAATTTGGTGGTGAACGGAGAAGGTTGAGTTTTGGCCGGAAAATTTTGAACTAAGATTCGAAGAGATTGGTTGATGTTTGAGGGAAATTACTTGGATATTTGGAAC